>NC_133537.1:69704966-70011633 GCF_048544455.1 Silene latifolia | reverse complement strand
GTGTATTTCTCTGAAGCAAAAATGCAAGACCGATATTTAACCACGGAATTCAAACGATTTTTTGCTCGTGTGTTTGATATACAAGATCGGAAGAGGATGAAGATGGTTGATTGCTACCCTTCTCATCGAAAGCTGTTTGACTTGCTTATGAACTTTCCCTGTACACTGTCTCCTCCAGAATTCCCAGTGAATCTTGAGTGAGACGCTTGTATAGATACAATAAAACCATTGCCGTAGTTAAGTGAGCAGCATAACAATGTTTCCCTTCCAGTATGTCGCTCGTCTACTACATTGGCTGGGCTGATATTGCCTTCCTACTTGTGAATGATGCTACCTTATGTAGATTCTGTGTATGAATGAATGTTCAATATTATATTGTGAGGTCATATCTTAGATATGCTTGTAGTCTCAACTAGGCATTTTGGTGGTTGTATCAAATTGCATGGAGTTCCTGTAAATTATCGAGTTATCTCGTTTTCCATCTTCCTAATCTTTTACAAGAGCTTGTATTACGTGACAGATACAACCTAAGTATTTTCGTCATTATGAAGGTATTTGCTTCACACTTTTAATGGCCTTCTGGTCCGCTGCTTAATGATGCTGTTCAACTCTGTCTGTTAAAGTGTTTATTTAATGTTTATCCAGGTAATTCAATTACAAACATTAGAGATATGTAGCTCACACAATCATTGACTATATGATCCGGAGTATAGTTTATGGGAGAAATAGCACAACTTCTGAAAGGGAAAACTGATGAATGTATCCCAACAATGGCATGCAAATTCAACGGAAATCTAACAATACTAACAGATACTCTTTCTTTTCATTCCGCCTTCCCTTCTCTTTGTCAAAATAATCAGATACTCGAATGTGCTGAAAGGTGAAGATAAGATGAGATACGCAAGTACAAAAGTTGATCATTTTCTAGGTGGAGGAAACACACTTAAAACAATTAGTCTATAACAAAGATGAAGGACCAAAAAAGCTTGTCGTGAATGTGAGATACTTTTTTTTTCTTTTTTCTTTTTTTTTTTTTTTTAAATGAAGGACAAACAGTGGAAACAAAGGAATGTAACGTTGAGATATTATTTGTAATCTGAGTTCCTTTGTGATTGACAATTTATTTCTGATTTATTAGCGGGAAGTCCTTTACCGTTCTTGTTGGACAGGAATAATGAATACAATGACTAGCATCGTGTTTTGTCGATCTGCTGTTGTGTAGGTCCTTATGTGCATCTTACAAGTATTGATTCTAGCATTATCAAAATTGCCATTTTCCAAAGCTAAAGAAAGTTGGCAATCAATGTAATACTAAATGCTCAGTGTTTCAAACACAACCAGATGACCAGGCTAGGCTAGGCAAGGCAAGAATGCTTATGAAGAAATATTATTTGAATAGTCGTGGGACTCGTGATCAATGTGCCTTATTTGTACTCACAGCAATGCAAAATGGCATGCAGTAAACATAAAAGTGAAATCTTACATACAGCTTGTACACTTAACTTTTATCTGCAGGTCATTTGCTTACTGTCGGTGTGATGGACTTGCTACTGCCCCATTTCTGAATAACTGATACAGGCGAAGGTGGGCTTTCTTTATTTCTCAACAGCCAGGTGTCGTCACCTTCCACCCGAGTTTTTGATACCATAGTAGTATCACAATCTGTAGATTCTATTGTCTTTAAGGCCTGGACAACCTCAATCATTGAAGGCCGTAATTCTTTCCTCTGCTGTAAACACTGAAAGGCAAGCTCTGCGACTAGTGTGATCATCCTTTTCGTTTTACAATTTGTCTCAAATCCAAGACGATGGTCAACTAGCTCATCAATTGCACCGCTCTGGATTCTCTTCATTGCATAGATCGACAAGTTTATTTCATCGTGTTCCCTACAGATATCTATGGCAGGCAATGATGAAATGAGCTCAACAAGAACAACTCCAAAGCTGTAAACATCACTCTTATCTGTCAACTGGTAACATTGGTGGTACTCGGGATCAAGGTAACCTGGAGTGCCTTGTGGAGCAGTTGATACATGAGTTACGTCCATAGGAAAAAGTCTCGATAGTCCAAAATCCGCCACCTTTACACAGAAATTGCTGTCCAAGAGAATGTTGTTGGATTTGACATCCCGATGGATGATATCCGAAGCATGAAGGTAAGCCAATGCTTTGGCTGTTTCTATGGCGATACTCAAGCGGACAGGCCAGGTTAGTGTGCCACATTTTGATTGGTCACCATTCAAGTGATCAGCCACTGTTCCATTAGGCACATACTCGTACACTAGTAGAAGTTCTTTGCTACGCTGTGAAGTGCAGCCATACAAGGATACGAGATTCTGGTGGCGTAGACCAGCAAGTATTTCAATCTCATTCATAAACTGCTCAAGTTGTCTGAAGTTCCTTTGGTAAAGACGCTTAACTGCAACTTCTCGTCCATCTTTCAGTTTCCCTGCATGAATAAAAAGGAACTTCAATTTTGAGGAAAAGGTTTGCACAAACTTAACACAAAATCATTTAAGTTGGATTCAAGTTGTGGCTAGCTTAACCCATATTACTCAGTCACTTACAAGTAATTGTGAAGGGTGACTGAATAATAAGCTCAATTTAAAAACATTCGCATTTAGCGGAATTAATGTTAATCAAGTTGTAAACTTCACCTATGGGTTAAACAGGTCACTGCAGGTTATCCAGCTTATCCTATTAATTTAAGGGTTGGATTAGGATTGAGGATATTGACTCTAACTTATCTAGTGAAATGGCTCATGTTCATATTAAGGGAATTGAACTATAGACCATTTATAAGTGCCACAAACACAAACACAAACACAAACACAAACACAAACACAAACACAAACACAAACACAAACACAAACACAAACACGAACACTGACATGACATGACCTTTCATCAGCTCTATTTAGCCAGTGAACTGTGAATCTTCCCTACTCACCATAGTAAACAGTTCCGTATCCTCCATCACCAAGCTCTCTGTTGGAATCAAAATTATTTGTTGATTCCTCAAGTTCACTGTAGGAGAAAATGGGTACACTGAAATACACCTTGCTTGCTTCAAGGTCTGTTTTCATTCTTCTGGGTTCTCGAGTTAAGTTCCTTGAAGTCAAGCCCAGTGATCTAAATTTTGTCTTCTTCAGATACCAGCAAAGCAATGCAGCGAGAACGATGACAATGCTTCCTACTGAAATTCCTAAAAATCAGAAGAAAGAAAACACAAACTTTTAGCTTTCTCCAATCATGCCATTTACCACAAAATTGATTTATTACTGCGGCATCTGGAAACAGCTAAACATAACTACATAAGGGCAAAGCTGTGTGCGTCAGATCTTTCTTAACTCGTCATATGCAGAAGAATTTGAGTCACTAAGATTATGTATGTAATAAAAAAGTGCTTACCTAATCCGAGTATTAGTCTCCGTCTTCTCCGTTCTGCATAAAGTTCCATCAGTAAAAATACATAAAACTACTGGTATCAATAAAATTCAATACATGAAACTTTGGTGTCACCTTTTCGCTTATTGATGCATCGAAAGCCATCATTGGGAAGGTCCTGACAACTGCCTGACTCACTGATGCACTGTGAACACTGGTCAGACAAATCCACCATCACTACGGCAGGATACTTAACAACATCACACCCTGGAATTTCAGCTAAAGTATCATTCATATGATAAACATTGTGATATGGACAATCCGTCAAACGACGAAGGGTCCCACTTCTATTTCCTTTCTTATCATCAAATTTCGTTGGACAATCCCATACTGTTTTATTTATCAAAACCGTAAAACTAACAGAGCTTGATCTTGGAAGCCTAAACCTGTTTTCTATAACATCACATTTGTCATTCACTATATGAAGCATGAGATAGTCACCCACTAGGAAACTCCGGTTACTGGAGAACGAGTTCAGGACGTCGTACCATGGACCTGAATTCGTTAACCCGATTGTCGGAGTGGGTTCAGTGCAGTTCAGCACAGAAAGTCCACAACTTGGGTTGAAGCTGGTTGTGAAAGGGTACCCAAGAACGCCAAGAGTTGCGCAGCGAAACGACGATGGGCAACTAGTTGGTGCTCCTTGAGGGAGTTGTAATAGACAGTAAGACAAGAAAATGATGAGAGCAATAGAGATTGAAGCCATACTTGAAATATCTAGCTGAACTACTGTTTGAAGCTAAATAAATGAAGTTTTTTGGGTTAAGTTCTTATAAATGTATTACATCATATTCAAGGAGCAGTTCGTATTTGTTTATTTGTTGGGATGTTACACACGCATTTGACTTCAAAGTCGGAGTATAGACTTTTGGATAATAATGGTGAAAAGTGTGGAATGGGGAATTATTTGCAAATTATGAGTTGTGACTATGACCAATCTATTACTGATTACATTCATTCTCTTTTTCATGGCTATTTAATTAGTTTTATCTGGGTGTGACAGTATCTTAAACAAAATTGAGTGATTGGCCTTGAAGGATTCCATGAAGAAGGAGCATGACACTAAGGCTCTACTGTTTTTTTTAGACTGAAATTATCTGAACTGAACTGAATTTAATGAAGATGAACTTAACTGAATTGAATTGAAGTAAGAGTTAAATTCTGAAGAGAAGAGCTGAACTGAACTGAACTGAATTGAATATAGCTAAACTGAACTGAAATGAGCTGAAATTGAGTCCAAAGAACAACGCCTAATATTTATGAAATCTTTCAAAAATACGAGATAAATATTACCTTACTTGATTTGCTTAAAATTGATTTTGCAAAGTTTTTGATAGAACTAATGTAAACTTACTAAAAGGAATGGAGTTTGTGGAAAAATATGTTGCCGGCCTTTCATTGAATGACTCGATCAAAATATATACACAAAGATGATACGATATCCTAGTACTAATTACAAAGATATTCTACATAATTAGAGGCTATAAACTAGGTAACAAAATAACATAATAATTTACACAATAACTGAATATATACACAATATATTCTAACACTCCCCGCAGAAGTATCGGGAGGAAGACGAACGTTAAGACTGGTTCGAAAGTCCGTAAACAAGATCGAAGGAAGTCCTTTTGTGAAAATATCGGCTATTTGGGAACGTGTCATGATGAACTCGAACGTCCCCTTTCGGAAACCTTTTCCGGAACAAAATGAATATCGAGTTCAATGTGCTTTGTTCGTTGGTGTTGAACCGGGTTGCCGGACAAATATATTGCACTAATGTTGTCGCAATAGACTAGAGTAGCTTTGCGAAGAGGATGATGAAGCTTGACTAATAGATTGCGTAACCAACATAATTCGGACACAACGTTGGCGACACCTCTGTGTTCGGCCTCGACACTGGAGCGAGAGATGGTTGGTTGGCGTTTAGATGCCCAGGAAATGAGGTTGTCACCTAAAAAGACACAATATCCACTTGTGGATCGACGGGTGTCGGGGCAACCAGCCCAATTCGCGTCAGTGTAGGAAGTAAGAGCCGTGGGAGAGGACTTGCCTAACCAAAGACCATGACATTTCGTTCCTTGTATGTAGCGAAGTGTGCGTTTTAGAGCATTCATGTGATCTTCCATAGGATTATGCATGAACAAGCAAATTTGTTGAACTACATAAGATATGTCGGGGCGGGTGAATGTGAGATATTGCAACGCACCTGTGAGACTTCTATATAAGGTAGGATCACGAAACGGGGGGCTGGAAGTGGCATTTAGCTTCGGTTTTGTGTCAACAGATGTAGGAGATGGTTTACACATTGACATCCCCGCTCGTTCGATAATTTCAGCTGCATACTTTTGTTGAGATAAAAATAACCCGTTATCGTACCTAGAAATAGTTATGCCGAGAAAATAGCTCAGTGGACCGAGGTCCTTCATTGCAAATTCAGCTCCTAGACGGCGCATGATTAACTGGCGAAGCTTGTCAGACGATGAAGATAGAAATATATCATCAACATAAAGAATTAAATAAGCACAATTACCATCCTTGTCGCGGTAAATAAAAAGCGAATGGTCACATTTGCTATGAGTAACTCCACAAATAATGCAAAACATGTGTACCACGCCCGTGGTGCCTGCTTGAGATCGTAAAGAGATTTACGAAGAAGCCAGACATGGTTCAGAAAGCGCAGGTCACGATAGCCAAGAGGTTGGTATATATACACGGTTTCACAAAGGTCACCGTGGAGAAAGGCATTCTTGACGTCCAATTGTCGAATTGACCAGCCATGAGACAAAGCCAAAGATAAAACCGTGCGTATGGTAGCCGGTTTCACTACCGGACTGAATGTTACATCACAATCGATGCCAACCTGCTGAGTTTTACCATCAGCTACAAGACGAGCTTTATATCTTTCAAAAGATCCGTCAGATTTAAATTTATGACGAAAAATCCACATAGACCGAATAACATTCACACGAGACAGACACGAGACTAATTTTCACGTCTTATTGCTAATAAAAGCATTATACTCATGGAACATGGGGCTGATGGGACGGAATTACGGGGCAATAGAGATATTGCAAGGGTTGTATTTAGGTCGAAAATAGGTGTCGGTTTACGTATGCCTTATCACCTCGTGTAATTGTTTTAGTGATATTAGGAACATGGGGCTGATGGGACGGTATAGGAGGTGAATGATGGTCAGTGTGGGGAGTTGGAGGTGAGCTCGGGGCAGAGGAGTTGGAGGTAGCCATAGCAGGTGGTTCACGGGTGAAGGATTGTGGTGGTGAGGGGGTCAGTTGAGGGTCTTGGGAAAGGCTGTCCAGAATTTGTCGAAGAACATTAGGGTGAGTTACGTCATCAAGAAAGTCATAGTCAGGTAGGCGAGATGGGTTTGTTTCAGCAAAGGGAAAACGTGTAATACTCCGTATTTATAAGTCTTGGGGTACTCTATCGAGTAGCCCTTACTCTATCGAGTAAGGGTAAGTTGCGAGATAAAATAGTTTCGACTGTTGGGTACTCGATCGAGTAGTCAGTACTCGATCGAGTAAGGGGGTACTCGATCGAGTACCTTGGGTACTCGATCGAGTGTCCTATTTTTACGGGGAGTTTTCTCGGGTTTTGTTAATTATGCGATTAAGGTATTTAAACATATTCGTCATTGTTTTAATTCACTTTTACAAAACCTAAAACCCCGTTAAGAGAGAAAGCAGCCAGTTCATCTTCCTAATCGCATTCTTAGCAATTCCGGAGTTCGAGACGGTCGGTTCTTGTCGTTTTTTGTGTCGTTGGATTCCTTGCGTCGAGGGTAAGCTTTTAATATAGTTTTTATAATGTTTTGTTAAGATTGGTTAAACCCTAATTTAGGAATTGGGGGTTTTGGTGTGTAGTTTGTGATGTGTAGTCTTTATGTGTTTGTATGATAGGAGGAGAATTCGTAGAGGAGCCGTTTTGATACAAAATTTGTAGATACCGTCTGCGTGTTGTGCTTTCCAGGTAGGATTTCCTACTCGGTATTAGTCCCATAATGGGATATTGGTGATGTGTTGTATTTGGTTGTTTGATATAATGACTGTGTTGTGATTGTGGTTGTGTTTGTTGATGGTTCTCGAGATGCGTTCTCGGTTGAGTGGGGTCACTTGCGGGAGTGATCTCACGCCCTAGTTTCGCCCTTCGTGGAACCCGCCACGGGAGGGGATGTGCACATTAATGGGACGGGGTTATCGCTCGTACGATGAGCGGGGCTTAGGTGGGAACGGCTGCGGTCCCCATCGCGTGGTGGTCCAAAGGGACGGTCGGTATTGAGACGATGACGGGAGTTGGTGGTGTGTGTGTGTGTGTGTGTGTGTGACGATTCAAATTTATCTGTTTATCTTATTGTTGATATATGTATTGAATTGTGTGATTAGTAGTCGACCCGTTTAAATGTTTTAAAAACTGTGGTGATCCATTCGGGGTGGTGAGCGATTATTGAGCGGTGTGATATGACGCGTATGGGATAGCCGGATGAGTCATCACGTGGCGGTTAGAAGTCTTCCATTTGTGTCGACGAAGTCTAGTAGCTTTGATAGTTTTAGTTGTAGACCGTATGAGAACCTTGTAATTCCTTTTATTAGTTTTGGTTTGAACATGTAATCACTTAATCTATAATTACTTTAAAAGTACGTTTCTTTATTGTCTTATGATATTCAGTACCTCGGGCAACCGAGATGGTAGTATCCTTATACCCGAGTGGTCCTGGTAAGGCACTTGGAGTATGGGGTGTTACAAATGGTATCAGAGCGACGATTTTGGAACCTGTAACTAATGAACATAATGAACATAGGGAGTCTAATAAAATGAACCTGGTGTATGTGTAATGGGAGCCCCGGTTGATGCTAGGTTTTGGGTGAGTAGGCGCCCTCACTTCAAAATCTTGGCCCCATGATACTTAAGCCAGTCACATGGTATGGGAACGTGGAGTCCGTGTGTATATGTGCGACGTGTATGTTAATTGTCTTTGTATATGGTTTGTTGAAAGCATGTTGCATGATAGTTGGTTGACATGTTGGTTGGAATCGTTGGGAAAGTATATGAGAATGATGAATGATATGGTAGAAAAAGAAAGTAGTTCGTATATGATGATGTGTGATGAAGTGGATTTGTAATGTTGTTGTATTAGCAACATGGAAATAGGATTTGTAGTGTATGGGTGTGGTTTGTGTTATGAAAAGTTATGAAAATTTAAACATGCGGGTAATACATGATTGAAAGTTGAATGTTATATGAGCATGATAGATGGTAACGTTTGACTTTTGGTAAGTAGTAACATGAAGAATAGAGGTTCAATGATATGTGTTTTATATAACGAATTGGATGAAAAGCATGATGGTTGTTTATAACGTGGCACTTGATAACACGAAGTAGATTATTTTGTTAATTGTATGAGGAGTCGCGCAGATTTGAATGCGTAGTTGTAATCATAATGTTGAAATAATAATGAATGCATAGTACGTTAGGGTATGTGAGATAACATTCGGGTAGTATTCACGAGTCTGCATGACTCGATTGAGTGGGTTTGATTCGATCGAGTGGGTACTTGTCGTTATTTTGACCAGAATCGTGTTTTTGGGCACTCGATCGAGTACCTCGGGCACTCGATCGAGTATGGGGTCACTCGATCGAGTAGCCGGGCTACTCGGTCGAGTAAGTCAGAGATCAGAAGGTCTGTTTGGGTTAAAGTCGGGGCACTCGATCGAGCATGTTGGGCACTCGATCGAGTAGCCTCAACTCGATCGAGTAGGTTCTGGTACTCGATCGAGTGGGGTCTGTGCAGGTCATATGCGTATTTCGGGTCATATGTTTGTCTTTTGACATTCGTTGCATATTATGTTTAATTCAAAGGTGTTGTATTACTTCTTTATGCATTGTTTTACGTATGTGTTGGTCCTGAAGCGTAAGTTACCCAATCTTATGATGTAAAGAGTGGCACTATGATGAGTATGAGTTCGGTGGGGAGGACATGAGTTATATGTGATTATGATAGATGGTGGAAAAAGAAAAGGAAGATTGGTATAGTTTATTGAGGCATGGCGCACGTTTTGCGAGACGGGATGAGTGATATGATTGTGTGTTGAGTAATGTAAAAATAAGTGAATATAGGCAAGGGATGATGTGAGTATAATGAACGTGAGGATGAAAAGATTGAAAGTAAGAATGTGGATAGTGGCAGCTTGAGATGTGTAAAGAGTTATGGAAGGAAATGGTTAGGAGTCGTGTGGGTTATGGATTTATGTAGTGAAAGTTCGTTTAAAGGGGTTGAGAAGAGTAATATATAGTGAACTTTGTGGAGACATGTCGCGAGGTGTATTTATAGACAGTGAGTGAGTTTGGGAGGTTTATTAAAAGATGAAACTACTGTGTGAGTTCCTTGGGTAATTAACGGTATTAAATGAATTCTGATTTCTAGAGATGTAAAAAGGGAGATGCAATTGTTTGAACATTAAACGTTGGTTCTATGGATAGATTAGTGGCAAGTATGAGTGATAGCATAATAAGAGAAGATCCATGGGAAGAAAGAGTGAGATGATGTCGGTAGAAAATAATGGAACTAAGTTTTGGAGCAACGAAGGGGTGACCAGATTTCTAAAGAGTTAGCTAGAAGGAATAAGGAGTTGAACTATTAATTGGTATTATTGAGTGTAAAGAGAAAAGAAGGATAAAAGTAAGCTGAGGAAAATGTCCACCGAAGCTATGTGATATAAAGATAAGGAATCATCGAAATGTGTGATGGTATCACGAGGATGTTAGCTAAAGGTTATATAGGAGTTTCAGGACAACATGATTGGTAATGAGTTTCGAGGAATTAAGGGAGTAAGAAGTTGGTGGAGCATTGGCACGATACGAGATATTTGGTGGAGAGTTGGATGACAATACAAATAAGTTAGCTTTGGGAATAATGTTGAGGTAATTTTGTGGATGGGTTTGATGTTCGTTATTTGTAATATTAACCAAAAATGGTAGAAAAACCATGTTATTTTGATATGAGTGTAAGAGATTTGATATACGAGCAGCGGTGGCATTGTGGTGTTATCACTAATGGTTAAGAGTGATGGAATATTAGAAAGGTAACAATTCTAAAGAGGTTGATTTGGTAGGGACCTGATTGTTGTGTATGATTGTGAGAGGGTATAAGATGTGGTTAGATGAGGCGGACGCTATTAGTTGAATAGTGACGGTATGGTTATATTTGGCAGGAAGTGATGGTTGTGCGAATGGGGGAATATGTTATGAGGGGCATATGAGTTAAACTCGGGCGGCAGGTAACCTTTTTCGAGTGGTGACTTACGTGGTCAGGATTGACTAGTTGGTTGTGATTACGGGTCTGTGATTTGTGTAAATGTTTGTGTGAGGTTCTGACCTCACAAGAAGTGGTATGGTATGGTATGTTCGGTAATATACATGTTGGACACGGTAATTTAATTTAATGATATCCAAAAAGGTAATAATTTGATTGATTTGTCATGGCTAGTTATAATTTTATGTGTATTGATAACACATGGGTATTCCGGGAAATGGCAGAGAGGATGTTCATGAGATGCTTATCTGTTTATCCATATAATATGTTGCGTGGTGATTTAATAAAGTGGATTTGAGTAAGTTTTTCTTGTCTGAGAAGTTATGCTAAGTCAGTATTTATGGGAATTGTATGCAGTTGTGATGTCTATCGGTGTGGTTGTGGTGCCTCGGGTGGTGATCCCACGGTACATAGTCTTTGTGATGCGGGTATTTTCGAACTACGGTGTGGCCGTTGGTGGCGGTGTTGTGATGCCGTCACCGGTTGTGGTGGAGTAGGCGGGATGATTATGATTCGGGTTTCAAAGTACATACCGATTATACATAGATTGTTGTTTTGTTTGATGTTGCTCTCTGCGAGTGTCGGTTGTCTTTGATAGACAGTTGTCTTGCTTATTCATGTTTTCTTTACCAGGTTAAGTTGGGAATGAGGTAGAGTATGATGTGAAATAGAGTTGTATATGTTTCGTTGTTGTCATGGGATAGTGATAATCTGTTGATGGGACACGGTTGTGAGAGGTTGTTACGGTAATTTTGATCTTGTTTTCAGATGAGACATCGGTAGACATGGTAATGGAAAATGATTCGTGGAACATGTGTTGTAATGAGCTGAAAGCGGCAGGTAGTTCATAATCTTTTGTTGAGACAGTGAGTGTAGGGTGTTGGGGAAATTAGTGTCATGTTAAGTTGTGTATGAATTTTGCGGTAATGAAAGAAAGAACTTGAGGATCTAGTGTGCGTGTACGTAACGAGTGCGGATCGTGAGTTATGCTTCTGAGAGATAAGTGCCTTACGTAGAGAGGTATGTTGTTTGGCAGTAATAATGAAGAGTGGGTATGGTGATTTGCTACGAGTTTATGGTATAGGTTAGGTCTTTGCCGAATGAGTTGAGGAATGGGAAATGTTTATGTATGGGAGCTTGGATATAAGAATGGTGAGTGTTTGGTTTATAGACGGTTATCTTTGACATGTGGTGGTACAGAGGGTAATGAGATATAGATATGGTTTGGTATTAGTGAGTTACGAGGACGTAACATTTGTCTTAAGAGGAGTAGGATGCGATAAAACAGATTTTGATGGTTGTACATATGGTAATATATTCGGAAGTTGAGTCTTGATGTAGAATAAAAGATCGATTCGTGTTGTGGGTGATTTTATTAAAGGTCATGACCGTGCTTGGAGTAGCGTGATGTTTAGGAGTGTGAGAATATTTCGCTAGTGTTGTGATTGGATGATGAGGTTACGAGTGTGAGTAAACTTCGAGGACGAAGTTCCTTTTAAGGGTGGTAGAATGTAACATCCCGTTTGATGTCTATGAGTGTCTTGGTATTGGATTTGATAGTTGATGATATTATGGAGCTAGCAGCATTAGAGGATGGTAGTTGGTTATGTATGGAGTTGGTGTCGTGAGAGATATATATGTGGTAGATACGATATAGTGAGTCATGTTGTGGAAGTAAACATAGTTGGTGGAGTGGGCGTTAAGAGTTCATGTTCTATGTTCGGTCGAGTTTTTGAGTCCTTAGCTAAGTTGTTGTGTCTTGGTCGAGTCTGTATGGTTGTTTTTATGTATGGGTTGAACTTCGGGGACGAAGTTCCTTTTAAGGAGGGAAGACCGTAATACTCCGTATTTATAAGTCTTGGGGTACTCTATCGAGTAGCCCTTACTCTGTCGAGTAAGGGTAAGTTGCGAGATAAAATAGTTTCGACTGTTGGGTACTCGATCGAGTAAGGGGTACTCGATCGAGTAAGGGGTACTCGATCGAGTACCTTGGGTACTCGATCGAGTGTCCTATTTTACTGGGAGTTTTCTCGGGCTTTGTTAATTATGCGATTAAGGTATTTAAACATATTCGTCATTGTTTTAATTCACTTTTACAAAACGTAAAACCCTGTTTAAGAGAGAAAGCGACCAGTTCATCTTCCTAATCGCATTCTTAGCAATTCCGGAGTTCGACGGTCGGTTCTTGTCGTTTTTCGTGTCGTTGGATTCCTTGCGTCGAGGGTAAGCTTTTAATATAGTTTTTATAATGTTTTGTTAAGATTGGTTAAACCCTAATTTAGGAATTGGGGGTTTTGGTGTGTAGTTTGTGATGTGTAGTCTTTATGTGTTTGTATGATAGGAGGAGAATTCGTAGAGGAGCCGTTTTGATACAGCAGTAGATACCGTCTGCTTGTTGTGCTTTCCAGGTAGGATTTCCTACTCAGTATTAGTCCCATAATGGGATATTGGTGATGTGTTGTATTTGGTTGTTTGATATAATGACTGTGATGTGATTGTGGTTGTGTTTGATGATGGTTCTCGAGATGCGTTCTCGGCTGAGTGGGTCACTTGCGGGAGTGATCTCACGCCCTAGTTTCGCCCTTCGTGGAACCCGCCACGGAAGGGGATGTGCACATTAATGGGACAGGGTTATCGCTCGTACGATGAGCGGGGCTTAGGTGGGAACGGCCTGCGGTCCCCCACTGGCGGGCTGGTCCAGTGGACGGTCGATTGAGACGATGGGAGTTGGTGGTGTGTGTGTGTGTGTGTGATTTGTTGTCTGTTTATCTTATTGTTGATATATGTATTGAATTGTGTGATTAGTATCGACCCGTTTAAATGTTTTAAAAAACCGTGGTGATCCATTCGGGGTGGTGAGCGGTTATTGAGCGGTGTGATATGACGCGTATGGGATAGCCGGGATGAGTCATCACGTGGCGGTTAGAAGTCTTCCCCGTGTCGACGAAGTCTAGTAGCTTTAATAGTTTTAGTTGTAGACCGTATGAGAACCTTGTAATTCCTTTTATTAGTTTTGGTTTGAACATGTAATCACTTAATCTATAATTACTTTAAAAGTACGTTTCTTTATTGTCTTATGATATTCAGTACCTCGGGCAACCGAGATGGTAGTATCCTTATACCTGAGTGGTCCTGGTAAGGCACTTGGAGTATGGGGGTGTTACAAAACGAGACTCATCAAAGACGACATGACGACAGATATGAATTTTCTTTGTTTTAGGATCGTAACATTTGTATCCTCTATGATTATCCGAAAACCCGAGAAAGCCACAAGGCACTGACCGTGGTCGAGGTTTGTGAATTTTGGTAGATGGTATAAGAGGATAACATAAGCAACCAAAAATACGAAGATTTGTATAAGACGGGTTTTTCAAATAAAGAGCAGAACACTGGGTGTGATATTCTAATTGTTTATTGGAAAGGATGTTTAACAAGTATGTAGCCGTTTTCAACGCATGATGCCAAAAATACGATGGGAGCGACGCTCGTAGGAGTAAAGTCCGTACAACGTTATTGATAGTACTTGGGAAGAGGAATACGGACAAGAGAGGCGAAAAATCGCCCCATGTTTCGCACACCACTCCCAAAACGAACTATTATCAAACTCTTTACCATTGTCACATTGTATAGATTTTACATTTATTTCAAATTGAGTCTTAACGTATTTTCGAAATTTTACAAACTTGTCATAAACGTGAGATTTGTGAGACAAAGGAAACGTCCAAACAAAATTTATGAAATCATCCAATAGCTCTAGATAAAACCGATGCTCAGACGAGCTAAGAACATTGGGATGTCCAAAGATCGCAATGTATTATATCAAAAGGCAACAAAATATGAGAAATAGAGATAATAAAAGGTTGTTTAACAATTTTCCCAATAGAACAGGTCGAACAAAGGGAACGCAATTTATTTGAATTACATGGAATTAAAATTTTAAAACGTAAAGAATTAAAAACAGAAGGCCTGGGGTGTCCTAAGCGGTCATGCCAGATAGACAGAGCAAGAGTAGCGAAGGCAGCAAGACTCGATGATTTTGACACGGTAATGGGATAGAGCCTGCCTTGACTATTGCACCTTATGAGACGCGTCCCCGTCTTGTAGTCCTTCACACAAAAACCAAAAGGGTCAAATTCTACGGCTACCGAATTATTGGTGGTAAATTTTCGTACGGAGACTAAAATTTTGACAATTTGAGGTACGTGAATGACATTTTTAAGGAGAAGGGGAGGGTGTGGTTTACCTAGGGTGGTGTGTCCGTGACCGCTAATTGAAATAGACTGACCATTACCGACAATAATACCATGTTTAATGCTCGAATTAACATAAGACGAGAGATTACCGGCATCTGATGTCAAATGAGATGTCGCTCCGGTATCCATGAACCATCGTGGGTCGGGAGGAGTCAAATCTAGTGTGTACATCGCTCGCTCAACATCCGTTTGAGATGGCGGTGACTCGGCCGAATATGCCTGTTGTCGAGGAGCAAACTGTGGCCGCGGGGTAGGTTGGCGAGGCCAACTTCCATAGCTTGGTGTGGTTGGGTACGGGCATGGTGAGTAGGGCCAGGAGGAAGGTCCCCATGGCCAGCCACCATAACCTATCCACGGAGCAACAGGAAGGGTCCCATTCGTAGCAGTCCCCGAATTCGAATTCCCGTTCGCATTACCATCGCCTTGCTTACCACCCTTGTTCCCCTTGTAACCCCCTCCTTTCTTCTTATTATTACCACTTTTATTTTTATTTGAAGAAACGGGAGGCTTACCAAGAATTGAAGAGGATGAAGAACTAGAGCCATCTTCGTTCTGCTTGACATATAGTGCGGATGAGGCGGCTTTAGCGATACCAGCCTCTTCAAGTGTAAGCATCGTGCGGGCGCTATAAAACTGAGGGAGCGGATTACTTTGTCGAATGAGAGTCCCGACTCCTTGATAAACCGGTGTAAGACCCGATACAAGTTGAAGAACGTGACGGTTGTTGGTGACCGGAGAACCTACATTCTTCAATTCATCGGCAAGAGCCTTCAGTCGTTGACAATAGGCTGGACGTAGGAAAAATCCCCCATAGACGTGCAGGAGAACTCTTGCTCAAGAGTCACAACGCGGCTATATTGATTATCTTGAAAAATATTTTAAACCCGAGTCCAACATTCCATAGCAGTGGACTCCGCTTCAACAATTATTTCAAGAAGTTCTGTGCTGATCGTCGCGTAGATCCATTGAAGGACCGTATCCTTAATAGTCTCCCATACCTCTTTCTCGTCGGCAGTAACAGGCGTAGCGGGTTTGCCTGATTTGAGTTCGATGATGTGATGAAGCACGTATGTAGTTTTTGCGTGATTTGTGAAAAGAGCGACCCAGAGGGGATATTGGTCATTATCCATCCCGAGGTTGACGGTGACGTGATTGCGGATTTGCGTAACTGCGAGAGCAGGATGAAAGGTGTTTGTGTTCTTTCCTGACATGGCTGAGTTTGTGACGTGAGGTCGAGATAGGAAGAAGAATCAGCCGTGGGAAGGAGAGAGTCTTGGTTTTGCAGAAGCGATTTGAGGATCGATTTAATCTAGGAAGCTGATACCATGAAAGAATATGTTGCCTGCCTTTCGTTGAATGAATCGATCAGAATATATACACAAAGATGATATGATATTCTAGTCTAATTACAAAGATATTCTATATAAATAGAGGCTATAAACTAGGTAAAAAAATAACATAATAATTTACACAATAACCAAATATATACACAATATATTCTAATAGTTTGAATAAGGCTAATGGTAAAGCTAGTGAATTAAGCTGAGCTTTGTTTAGGAGTAAGGCTCTGTTTTTGGTCTGAGTAAAGCTGAATTGAACTAAATTGAAATTAGCTAAAATTAGACTTGACAAACAAGTCATTCAGTTCGGTTTCGAATCAGGATAATCGGTTGGGTTTAAATCACGTTGACCTATGTTTCGGTTTCAATTCGATTTCGATCGGATTCTTTTCGGTTAGCCATTTTAATCGGTTTATGCTATTTTGAGTCGGATACAGTTCAGGTCAGGTCAATATCAGTTCAGTTTAGTTGAATTTCTGGTCATAATTTTCTCGAGTCAATGGTAATAATAATTAGCTTAGCTTAAAGGTACCTTTTACTTTGCAATTTGAATGTAATAATTTATATTACCATTAGTGAATAAAGAATCAATGAAAAAACACCTAAATATGCGTGTTTTCGTGAGAAATTAAGTATTTTGATTTCAGGTCAATCGATACAATTTTATCGATTCAGATATCGTTCGGTTATATTGAATTCGGTTCGATTGGATTGAGTCAGGTTTCGGGCTAGGTAGCACCAAAACGGACACGGACAGGGGCACGGACACGACACGGACACGTGACACGGCATCCCATAAAATTTAGGACACGGGACACGTTATTTAAATTTAATAAAATATATATTTTATAGTTATATGTGTGATTTTATTTTTGAAAAATTATTTGATATTAAATTTAAATAAGTGAATGTAAAATTTGACGTTAATTATAACTGATTCTCATTTCCAAAACCAAAAACCAACTTATAATCAATGTATTTCGACATCTCATTGCTTGTTTAAAGAACATCATTTGTCCACCAAATTCAACCATATAACAATTCACGCCATTTACCTTAAATTCAACTTTCCGTTTGAAGGTGTGTCCAAATACCATGGACACGGCTCAAAATACCATGGACACGCGTCGGACACGTGCCCAAATAAAAGATGAAAGTTAGACACGGCTTTACAGGTGTCCGACACGTTTTGACGTGTGTCCGACGAGTGTCGTGTCCGACACGGGAACACCGATTAGGAGGAGTGTCCGTACAACCTAGGTTTCGGGTACTGTTCAGGTTACTCATATCGGGTGTTCGGTCGGTTATCAATTTCACTATTTTCAATCAGTTTTTCGGATTTATTTTGCCAGGTCTAGCTGAGATGAATATAGTTTAAATGAGTCGAGCTGAATTGAAGTGAGTTGAATGATAGCCAAAATTAAGCCAAAAAGAACGTAGCCTAAAATCCCTCCCACAGTGATCTGGGTGTGTTTACTATACCTTACACTATAAGTGATATAAGATTTGAAAGGACCATGTTAGATTTAGGGGAGTCGATAAATTCTATTCCCTTCCATGTGTACGAGTCTTTAATACTTTGTCCACTAAAGGATAATAGGGTGGTGGTTAGAGATGGAAGTGGGTCGTGCCTCATGCCTGAACGAGAAAATGGCACGGCCAAGATCCATGAAAGTGGGTTTCGTGTCGTACCGTGTTGTGTCACTCAAATGAAAATGGCGGCCCAGACACGGTCCACGGCCCATAGCGTGCCGTGTCGTGTTGGGCTGTGCCAATTCTATATCGTGTTAAAATGGACCGTGAACCGTGCTATGGTGTGCCAGCCCAACAGCCCGCATGCCAAGTGCCAACTCCCATCTCTAGTGGTGGTACAATAATTTGACATTGTGTGCCATTTTTTTTATAATGTCTTACAACGATTGTTGTTCCACACTCCGCATTGCTTCATGCCATCCACAAATGCGCTTAAAAAATGTGTGGAACAATATAGTAAATGCGAGTATGCAACGTGGTATACGAAGATGTAATCTAGTGAGTTTCTTGTTGGACTAACCATTCCCAAATTCCCCTAGACTTGACCTATTCAATTATATATTATTTGTTATTTTCATTGAATAATTTATGTGACTTGGATATGTCCAAATCATTGCACGACTTTTGGCCGTTCTTCTAGATGCGTTCCCATAGCTAACTAAGATTATAACAAAATTGATATATTGGCTTATCAGGTAGAATTGTCTTCCAAAGTACTGTATTATATATATACACAACAAAGTTGTTTGAATGATTAGAGTTAAATTACAAAACCTGGTAAACTTAGATTTGGATAGAGAGAGACTCAGCGACAGCTTGGCGGCTTGCATTGTGAACACAAGACTTCTGTGACCTCTCTTTCTTGGTTTTGCCCTTGCTGGGACTCCAATGCATTAAATACCCCCCATTGCTTTCCATGTTTCGATTAATCCGTTATGTTAATCTCTTTTATTACTGTTCATTTACTAATTGACTATGTGTGATATTGGCGTAGCTAAAATTGAATAAACAAGTTTATAATAATGATATACGGAGTAATATGTTTATTATTTGAGTATAGAAATCGAAAAAATATCAGAAAAAAAAAAAAAAAAAAAAAGAAGGTAGCCTTCCCATCAAACTGCAGTGTAGTTTCATAGACTAAGGTCATGTACTCATGTCCCAATTATAAGAAAATCAAATTTATAGGACTTATATCCTTTTTAAGAGCACCGACGACAATGATTGTTTACATTATTTACATCTTTCAGGTGCAGTAGATTGCAGAGTTCATCACATGATATTAACATATATTTATGACAAAATTAAAACACCATTAACCCTTTCAAAGATGTCAACTGTATGATGTGTCTTTGCGACTTCTTATGGCTTCATCTTCTCTGTACATTTCCTACAGTACAACATCATAGTTATGTGCAACAGTCAGAAATCGATCATTCTAATTTCTACAAGGAAAAAGACATTTCATGACAATACATTAGGGCCTCAGCATAAATATGTTTTCTACAAGATACTATTGCTGGTGTTAGGTGTAGTAGTTTTGCTACTCCATTCACCCATCACCGATATTGGCGACGTTGGGCTTAGCTTTTGATCACTCACTTGCTTAGCATGGATATCCTTTACAGCTGAAGTTTCTAGACCCGTAACTGTCTCACCTGTATCATTTTCTGCCTGCTCTTCTGCTAGCAATGCTTCGTAATCAGTACTCTGGATCGTCTTCAAAATCTTAAGAACCTCATCCATAGATGGCCTGAATTCTTTGTCATGCTGTAAGCATTGGAATGCCAGCTCACCGACTGAGGTAGTCATCCTACGCACTTTCTCGTCTGATGAAAACCCTAGTTTTGGGTCCACCAATTCCTCAAATGCGCACCGTTGGATTCTAGTCATGGCGTAATTTGACAGGTTGATCTCATGTCTATGCCTGTCGAAGTCAATGGCAGGCAAGGAAGATATGAGCTCAACCAGGACAACTCCAAAGCTATAGACATCACTCTTATTCGTGAGCTGGTAACACTCGCCATACTCCGGGTCTAGATACCCGGGAGTCCCTTGAGGAGCTGTGGAGATATGGGTTACATCATTCGGGAAGAGTCTTGACAATCCAAAATCAGCAACCTTGACACTATAACTACTGTCTAGGAGAATATTATTAGTTTTGACATCGCGGTGAATGATGTCAGAAGCATGTAGGTAACAGAGAGCATTGGCTGTTTCTGTGGCAATCTTGAGTCGAACAGACCATGAGAGGGATCCGTCTTTTGCCTTGTTACCATACAGATGATCTGCTACAGTTCCATTGGAGACATACTCATACACCAGAAGAAGTTCCCGGCTATGGTGGGATGTGCAACCATAGAGTGACACAAGGTTATGGTGTCTCAAACAGGTAAGCAGTTGTACTTCATTCATGAACTGTTCTACCCTTTTGTAGTTCTTTTCATACAGACGTTTTACCGCTACTTCTCTTCCGTCTTTTAGTTTGCCTGAAATCCAAATCTTTTATTAGTTCATTTTTTTAGAGGCTGAGTTTTGAGAATAGAAAATCGGATAGTTAATTACAAGCATACCATAATAAACAGTTCCAAATCCCCCATCTCCAAGCTCTTTGGATTCATCAAAATTGTCTGTAGCTTCTCGAAGTTCATTGTAGGAGAAGAGAGGCACGCCAAAGTATATGTTACCCTTCTCAACCTCTGATGGAGATTGGTCAAGGGAGTTACTCCTTGAAACATACTTTGCGTGAGCCGGTTTGAGCTTCTTCCACCAGCAGATGGCTATGAATGCTGCAACTATGAGTAGACTACTCGCTATGACTGAAAGTTAATAAGCAGCTAGAATTAGTTTATTTGGGATTTTGAAGCTACATTTTGTTGAAGTATGCTTTGAATTTTCTTAAATTACCTAATCCCAAAATAAGAGGTAGGTGTCCCTTTTCTGCGATGAAAAACAAAATGATCAGTCAACATTGGAAATTAAGAAAAATAAACAGTTGTGTGCTAGTAAGTAGTAAAGACATGATGATCATCTATGTTACTTCAACACTTCACTTTGTCTGCATGCCGGGTGTAGATACGACATTTCTAATACGTTACAATGCCTACACTGATTTTTTAAAGATGAATAATTAGTCAAGACAAGTCTTATACTCCGTAAGACATCAAGCAACAGCAAGATCACAGCTGCAACATCAAAGCCCTAAGTTCTGAAAAGATAGTTTGCATAAACCATCGTACGGAAAGATCAGTGTTTGGTTAGATAATGAAAAAGTTGAGAGAGGGAAAACAGGATCCTAAAACAAAGGAAAGTTATCGATATGATGCGAAAAGAAGAACAGAAATGACAGAATCAATAGTTCCTCAAAACCTTCCATCTATTTAGGACTTAAGATTTTCAAATGACCCGTAATGAAATTGTGGTTGAAATATATTTGTGTAAAACAATTCCTGACAAACCCAACTCGTTACATGTTACCAGTTACCACCTATTAGTAAAACGATAAGTTGAAGAACATAGCATAGGAAGGCTAAGGGTTTAGCCATATATCTCGTTGGTTGCCTAATCGTAAATCGCTCCTTTAAGTAGGAAAAATTTAAGGCAAGAGTGCTACACAACAGAAGAAACATATAGACATACAATCATAAGAGAAAGTTGAGGTTCTTGAGTTGAGCTGTGTGTGTCTGGCATTAGTCTTAGAGATCAATATCACGATCAACATTGATCATTTACTTTCGGTTTATCTAATCTTTTTTGTTAGACCACTAAACTTTAATACCCACATATATTAAAGAAAGCCCACTCTGAAAGAACCATTAAAACACATCAGTACTAAGAGGATAGACAGACAATACAGTCAGAACTGAACTCGGCGTAATAAGAAACACTAGATCTCTCATGCACGAGGCCCTGTCGCAATGAAACCACTTGACCGTATGAAGCTGACTGAAACCTTGAAAAAATATGACCTAATATAGTTCATCTCAGCTAAAGATGCTAGAAGAGTGGCTTAATCAGTATCAATTTATCAAATACTTTGTACCATGAACCAAGGAATTTTGTACGTCCATAATTATGTCTGCTCTTTCTATTCCTAAAAGCTATGCAGGATTTTTATTAACATGTGTAAAGTATACTGCATTAAGAGTAAAATGATAGGGCACTCCCGTATGGTGCTGAGTTTCAATACCAGTCCCTGAAATGCATCGATAACAACACATAGAGGAGATAGTTTCAAATGCATTTGTGAGAGTGCTACAGAGTGGTGTGGTCTCTCTTCCATCCTAAAAACTCTTAGATGGTGCTTAAAGTGCTGACAAAATGAAGAAAGAAAGAAAGACAGAAAAAAGGAAAGACAGAAAAAAAAGGAAAGAAAGAAAGAAATTTCTTGCTCAAAACCTGCAAGAAGCCTTCTCGTTTCATACACGGAAATGTAGGAAATCACTTAATACTTAATGCCTTCCCCCTTGATTACATCTTGTGTGCAATTTTGGAGTAAAATTACGGTATTATGATTGGAAAAAAAGCTGAAATCTTGCATCATCAAAGGTAAGATTATGGACTAACGGACTACAGTCAAAGATTAATGAGAATCTAAAACAGGACGGCCGTAGAAGTATGCCAAGAAGACTAATGAGAATCTAAACTTGAGGATCTTTAGCATAAAATTCAAATATCAATAGCTTCAGATGCATCCCTGAACACTCAAAGTGGCAGGAGGTATCTAGCTTAACCAGAGGTTCCTGAGTTTGAACCCCGGAGTGTGATTCTACCTCACTCAAGTAGGAATAAACGGAGTGGTGTATAACAAAGCAGACATTTGAGCTGCACTGTATTAGCTCCAACATCTTCCTAACTTTACAGAATGGAATTGAAAACTATTACCCTAAAGTAGTTTGGAATGTTAAGCTATAGGCCACAAGCAAAGAATTATGTATGCTGCATTTTTCTGTTCTCACTACTATCAATATTTTTCTGTGTGCCTTGGATCTTGAAATTGACTGAATCCTTGAGGGTTATAACTGATTGACTCGACAGCAATCGATTTGTGTCATTATGATCCTATTGACTAAGGAAGTAGCTATTCATACCAAAAAAAAAAAAAAAAAAAAAAACTTGTCAGGCATATATAATGACATGAAAGATCTAATGAAAAACTACAGATTTCGGATCACTATGACCTAGAGTCCTAGACATAGGAAACCCAGAAACAACAGACCTAAAGTGTTAGCAGTCTTGGCTATAAAATGGTTACGCCTCACAGATATTAGCTAGCTTATCGGGTAAAGTCATTGATTGTGGTATTCACGACCCATATTCGAAATTTATCAGAATTGAAACTGCCTTCGCGACTCCCTGAATACCAAAAAAAAATGTGGTTATGCAGTAAAAAATTAAATCATTGTACTTGGTCTTATTAAAGAATCACAATGCCCTTACACTATCAATAACTATGTACCTTAAAAAATGACCAAAGTGATGAAGTATATGGGATACAACTTACAAGACTGTCCTAAACTAGTACAGAAATCAACAAATCTGTGACAAAGACACAATCAAATAATTAAAAAAGGAATATTCATCATCAATATTTTCCTCATATATGATATACCAATCCTAAAAGTCAGAGCTTTGACTACACAAGTATGACCTAAGTTCAAAACACACCACAGTAACACAAAGCAACTACTGTGTACTAGGACTATCAATGTAAAACCACAACTCAAACTAGCAAATGCCAGCTAAACTAGTCAACGTGATGGTACTCATAATCTGAGTTTGAAACCCGTTAGCATCAAAATTACCCTTGTGGCTCCGTTCACAGAAATTAATAACTCAAGTTAGAAGGACATCTAATGTCCATATAGTGACAATCTTCATATTAACAACTTCCACAACAGCAGTAATAATCAATTAAAAGACAGCAAAATCGATCAAGATATAGAAGAGACTTACTCTTTTTGAGTGTATGAAGAAAACACTGATGAGCATGAGTCCTATCAGGGCAAAAGCAACTAAAGGTACTGATAGTCTGATCATAACCACACTGCCCTCCTGACTCATGACAAGCACTGCAATTATTAGCCATCCATTTCAGAGAAAAACCCTCTCCTAACATCTCTGTTACATTCCCATTTTTCATTGTTTCCCCTTCATAAGGCACTGATACCACCCCACCATTACACTTCCCTTCCATTTCTTTCAATCTTGATTCATCCTCATACACTCCTACAGCTCCACAAATCACCCAATTCGGCGAATGCTCTTGCAAAACCTTTTGTGGGCAATCCAATACCAAAGATATACTATGGTTAGCTGTATACTTGAACTTATCATTGCTAGCTGTCAAGTTAAGATGCCCCAGTAACTCGGAACAAGCGATTTGACCAGCAGATGACTCTAACAACATTGAGTTAACCACTTGAATAGTTTGCTCTTCATAAGAAACATTCTTAACCACATAACTACTACCAGAAATGTTGATATATGGAAAGTTGTCATCTTTACAAGAAACCTCAAAACCAGGGTACCCACAATATGAATATTGCTTATCAATCATATAAAAAGGATAACTTATATTTAAATTACCACATTTTTTGGGTATACAATCTCCAAAATGATTGGCTGATAAAGAAAAGTAAAGTTTGAGCTGCAAGAAAAATGTTAGCTTGAACATCAAGTTATTACAGTTTGAGAAACAACATAATCTGATCATTTCTATAACTAGTAAATGGAACAAGATACAATATAATTGAAGAAGAAGAAGAAGAAGAAGAAGATGTATAGAGTAAGAGGGGTAATGTTTAAGGTATAGTTAGGAGGTAGTTGACTCCATGGTTCCCTTTAATTTTGGCCTACTTGTGTTGGGTGGGTTGTCTGCTGTATATCTTGGACCTTGAAGATCTTGTGTCAAATTGTTGATTTAATTGTTTTGGTAAAGCACAAAATCTCATTTGTGACGGCACGTATCCGTCACTTTAAAGTGACGGATACCATTTTCTCTCAAAAATGACCCAAATAGAGGAGAGAGGGAAGCACATGGGAGTGCTCCCACCTTGTCCCCCTATTCGTTTTGTGAATGGCATTATCCGTCACTTTCTACGACCCGTCTTCAGCAAGACTAATTGTTGGTAAAGACATGTGCAAGTACTGTAAGTACAATAATGTAATTAAAGTAGTGGGTATCTTAGTATTAACCCCACATTATTTCTTTACTTGGTTTATTTTATTAGGAGTATAAGGTTTCTAATTATTTGACATAATATACCTTCAAAAGTGTTCACTCAATCACTAACATGAAAATAGTTGTGAACATCTATTCTATAATCAGGTTACTCCAATATTTCACTTAACTGTCATATCACGTGTTTTGTCGCATACGACGCAATACATAAACTTCCATTTTAGACAAAAAAAATAGAAACTTTGCAGAAAATAACTGTATTCGATACTCCCAACAGTGTGTCGTGTCTGAAACTTATAGACGAGTCAGAGTAACATAGTTTCGTATTCGTGATAATTTCCACTAACTTAATCACTTGAATGTCCTTAGGAATTAATGTAGTTGATGGGATTATCACTTATTAAATTAGTGTGTAGGATGAAAATTAGCTAAGTAATTTAAAACATTTAATAAGGAAAAAATTGAAAAACTTTCGTTGCATGGTGGACGACCTCTTTTGATGGCCCCCTTGTTTAGTAGCATATGCGAGGCATTGATCAAACACAAATATAAACGGTCTTAAAACAAGCATGTGCGAATTAGTGTGGGGATATAATAGGAGCGTTTTATGCTACTATCGATTTGTCAAACACAAATTGTCATTGAAGACATGACATATCCGTCACAAGCTGAAGACGGATACCATTTTACCTCACAATGTACCCACTTTTTCTCTCTCTGCAACACTATTCATGTGGTCCCCTTTCTCCACTAACCCATTTTGTTACCATTTTATCTCACAAAATATCCGTCACAAATGGTAACCCGTCACAAGGGAGACCAATTGTTTGTCAAACTAGTTCACTTGTTTTGATATTCTTATTTCGGACTTGACAAGCGGGTTAAGAGGGTCAGTATGTGTCGAAACACTTTTGGGATTGCAAGAACTAGGTCCTGATTTAATCGTGTCATGTTATTTCATGTTTGGGTCATTTTTTAGTCTGTTTTTATCAAATTAGTTGTGAATAATAGTTACTAGTTTGAAAGCCCGTATTTCGTACAGGTTAATGACCTTGATTATTTTAAAACTAAGTTATAGAACATTATCGAATAAATGTTTTGAAGTTCAAATCCGGGTGTCACCTAATTCTAAAAAAATGAAATATTCGAATCCCTTATGGTCTCTTGATACGTACTTGTTTCTAAGCATTAATGAGCCTCTAAATCTTTGTTATCTCGAATTCTAGCAAAATTTATTAAGTACTAATCATCATAAGTGTAATAAAATCTGGGCTTTTTTTTTTTTTTTTTTTTTTTTTTTTTTTTTGCAGCCGATAAGAAATGTTTCTACATTCGCATGACCCTACGTGCCAAGCCATGAGCCCGTTTATTCATACCCCTAGGAATGTAAATAAAGCATAAACAGTGAAAGAAGGTAGACATCTTAGAGGTATCCCTTATGATTAACACAAAATCTCATTGAAGAGGGCGATATCCGTCACAAGTTTGTGACGGATACCATTTTCTCACACAAAATACCCATGAGAGGTGAGTGAGGGAGCACATGGGGGGTGCCCCACCTTGTCTCCTCTCCCTTTTTGTGAGAGGTCTTCAGCTTGTGACAGGATTAGCCCGTCACAAGCAAGACGCTTTGTATGATTAATATAAAGATAGGTGTGAAATTAATGAATAGTTTACATTTGTTGTATTTTGTGAGGGGAAATAAAGCAAATGTAAACTATTGACTGAGACGGAGGGAGTATATATTTTGTTTGAACCATATACCTACCCTTCAAATATGGACAATTTAGTTACACATGCCATTCTTTTAAATTAGTCATTTCAAATTTTTCTGTTCAATTAATAAGACCGCTTTACATAATAATAATTAATAATAATAATAATTAATCTTCTAATTACTGATACATAGAGTTCATTTTTATGTTCTTTCTTTCACAAAGCACGTGTAATGTATACTCCTATGATCATCTTATTTCTATCATTTCACCGTAAAGCCGTAAAAGATAAACTCATCTATGTTTTTGGCCACTATATATAAGCAAACATACAATTTAGTGACAACAAAATTATAGTTTGTTAAATTTTAATTTTAACTGTTAATAATAGAAACTCTTAAGAGCTCTTTTTCATAATAGTTAAGTGACTCGAAAGATTTTGGTTAATTCTCAAGTTTCAAGGATGACTTCTATTTATAATCATAAGATCACCCTACCTTGTGCTAATATTTCAATGTGTGACAATTCTACTATTTAGACGTAGTATATTCACAACACCTCCATTATTTTTCAATGTAGGACAAATAACATACTAAGAAATCCACCATCTTTTTCACACCTAGCTCGACATCTAACCCGAATCCCAAAATACGGACAATTGCTACTCATTATATCTAATAATAGTTATATTTAATAATATGAGCAAATACTATATGTTAATATTCGTACGTTCAACATCCAATCCGATTAATAATTAGCAAATACTAACAAACTAATCTTATCTAGAGTCTAAAGTTTTTCGCACGTGTATAGGTAACATTTGTGCAATTTTATCTTATTGCTAACAAACTAATCTTATCTAAAGTCCAAAGTTTGTCTTATGTATAAAATTATCATTTTTTTCTTATAAATATTAAGTAGTTTTTAAGGGTTGGACTCTATAGAAGAAAAAAAATGTTAAAACTTGAAAAATTAACATGAAAAATTAACATTATGTAACGTTACTTTTAAAGTCTCTTATATAATAAGTATACTACTGATGTATGTTCGTTATTTAAAAATTCAGCTTAAAAATTAAAAAAATAAATAACTTATTGCTAAACTACTAAATTTGAGTAGAAAAGGAGATGATATAACTATATATAATTATATAATTGTGAAACCACCAAAATCAAAAGTATAATACAAATAAATTTCACTATTGTGGATCGGAGTTAATAATACAAACTCTTATAAGAGCTATCTAAGACAATACTTAAGAGACTCAAAAGATTTTGGGTTGATATTTAAGCTTCAAGGATGACTCATATTTATAATCAAATGATCATCCCACATTATGTTAATCTTTCGATGTGGGACAATTCTACTATTTATAATAATAGGATTAGCACACCTTATGTTAATCTTTCGATGTGGGACAATTCTACTATTTATAATAGGATGATCCCACCTTTTCTACTATTTATACGTAGTATGTTCACCACATCTACATTATTTTTCAATGTGTGACATATAACATACTAAGAAGTAAATCATCTTTTTCGCACCTAGTTCGACATCCCCTTAATTGATGTATGAACTCTGTTTGTAAGTCTTTTAAGTTAAGTACCTATTTAAACAAAAAAAAGATTGAAAACGGATAATTCCGTCTCAGATAAAAATTCGTGATAACAAAATACAAATAAATTTGGTATTAAGACTACATAAGCCGTTATGGCCTATGAGTCTTTTAGGAAAATGTTTTTGTAACATTTTATTATGAGTGTGTTGGCAGTTCCTAGAACTAAGATGGTAGCTGAACCATGAGCTTTTTGCTATACTTGGATTTCTTCCACTATTATCCGCTTAATTGTTTGACTAATATGCATTGAGTTGGTCCCATTGTAATGAAATCATACCTAACTCATTTTTATATTCTCATTCTCATTAAATTGAATAACTAAAACATTATAAACATTATAACTCATTTTAATATAGAAAATATTATTATAATAATTAAAACATTCTCTACATTATTTTTTATATCATATTGTGAAGATGATGATATAAACTTTTAAGAACTCTCTAAGACAATATTTAAGAGACTCAAAAGATTTTGGGATGATAAATAAATTCCAATGATGTCTTCTATTTATAATCATAGGATCACCCCACCTTATGCTAATCATCCGATGTGAGACAATTTTATTATTTATATATGTTCAATGTGGAATATATAAAATACTAAGAAGTATATCACATTTAATATGTGCAAATAATATGAAATCTATACTCTAGTGATAGAATTTTTTTACGACGAATCTAATTATACTATTTTCACAATTTTTGTAACGATACTTTTTTCTTCAAATGAAATGTAAAAAGTATTTATATAAAAATTAGAAAAATCACTTAAATATAATTTAGGAAATATATATTATAATAATTAGAAGATTTTTTACTTTACTTTTTACATCAAAAAATATTATTTATGATACTTTCCTAAATTGATTTTTGATGATGTGGACAGCTTAGAATTGCTCGAAAAAAGTCTCTTTTATAAATATACTAGTTTGAATGCTCGTGCGTTGCAACGGGGTAATTAACTTATTTATAATACCAAAAAAATGTTATAAGGGTTTAATGTTTACATTCTATGTCTAATGATTTGTTTACATATTATTAAAATATCTCTTTCAAAAAAAATAAAAGATTAATATATATGTGAGTGAACTCTTATTTATAATCATATAATCACCCCACTTTATACTAATCAATCGATGTGGGACAATTCTACTATTTATACGTAGTATATATTCATTAAACCTACATTGTTTTTCAATGTGGGATAAATAACATACTCAGAATTACACCATCTTTTTTGCACTTAGTTCGACATCCAACCAGATCCCGAATACCGAATACAAACAATTGCTACTCATTATATCTAATAGTTATATTTAAATTTTTTAATATGATCAAGTACTCTCCATTAATATTTGTATGTTGTTTTTCTTCATTTTTTTTTATCATAATTAAGATACAGAAATTTCTCATGGTACCCCTTAATTTTGTCATATTTTCCATGTTACCCCTACTTTTAAGAATCTGCCAATTGTACCCTTGAGGTTCCATTTTTTTGCCCATGGTACCCCTTAATGTAAAGGTTGTTAGATGGACGTTAAGTTTGATGGCGTGACAATAAAATAACAATTAAAAAATAATACCCCCTTTATTGTTTTATTGGTATGGATATCTCTCTCTTTTAAATGAAAATTTAATTAACTATATAATTATAACATTGAAAATTTCTCATGGTAACCTTGAACTTTGATAGATTACACATGGTACTCCTAATTTTAAGTTTCTACAAATGGTATCCCTGTGTTCACATTTTTCTTTCTCAGAATACCATTTGACAACTTCCGTCATAACGCCATTACTCCTATGACTTGTGACGCCTTTTTCTTTTGTTATCTATTACACAAACACTTTATCATCTAATTCCTAAATCCATATTTTATTTAATAAACTAACATTTAATACCTAAATAACAAAACACAAATCGCATAGCATGCTCAATTACTCATCTTATTACTCACAGGAGTAACGACGTTATGAAAAAAAGTAAACACAAGGGTATTATATGTAGAAACTTTAAATTAGAGGTATTATGTGTAATCTACCAAAATTCGAGGGTACCATGAAAAATTTGCGTTATAATATTGACCATTTTATCGCTCTTTCTCCCACCTAAAAAAATGTTAAAACTTTAAAAATTTAACATTTAATTTAAGATTATGTTTAAAGTCTCATATATAATAAGTATACTTTGAGAGATTCAATATATTTGGGGTGATACCTAAGTTCCAAGGATAAATCTTATTTATAATCATGGGATCACTCCACCTTATGATAATCTTCTGATGTGGGACAATTCAACTATTTATACGTAGTATATATTTATCACACCTACATTATTTTTCAATGTGAGACGAATAACATATTTAAAAGTACACCATATTTTTTGAACCTAATTCGACATCCAACCCGGTTTAATAATAAGCAAATACTATATTATCTATTAATATTCATACGTTTGTTTTCTATTTTTTTTTTATCATAATGAAAATATGTGCAAATGATATGAACCTATACTCTAATGATAGAATTTTTTTTAACACAATTCTAATTATATTATTTAAACGTAGTATATTTACCACACCTACATTATTTTTCAATATGGGACATATAAAATTTATAGGTAGAAAATATAATGATATAAACTTTTAAGAGCTTTCCAAGACAATGTTGGAGTATGTGTCCTCAACAATAGTGCGATCACATGATTTAATATCATAATTAAATCTCATAATAAGAATACGAAAGGGATAATAAATTAAATAGTCAATTGATCAACATTAATCGGTAATGATTGGCTTGCTAGAGTTTGACGTTACTGTCATATGACGGTGGTGGTCAGTTGATCCCTTAAGGTCACACCTAAAGGATGATGCCCTTATCAGTAAAGTTGATTAATTGTATGACGATACAAGTTAATCAATTCCTTAAAATTGAACAATTCAATTGTGAGAGAGAATATTAATGTCTTATTGTAATGGGATTAAATAAGATTTATTTTAGTAATTCAAATATTTTATTACTAAATTGTTTATTGTTTGTAAAACAATAGAGATGAGAATGAATGGTTGATTATAATTACAAGATGTTGTGAATTATAATTATATGACCCATTTTATTTATGTGATCAAGTATCACTAGTCAATTTGTTATATGTGATTTAATGATATTTATTTGATAAATATGCATTTAAATTAATTAATAACATGTAACATACTACATGTGACATATTGTGTGACAAATGACAAATTGACAAAATAAAATGGAAGTCCATTTTATGAGGAGAAACCGGTTTTGGGTAGGATGAAATGGCTTTTGTTTGTTTGCATTTGTTTATAGTGTATGATATATGTGATGAGTACTCTAGCCTAGTCTTACACCTAATGTTTAGATAAGAACAAAAAGGAAAAGTGAAAGACTATATATTGGTCCTCCTCCCTTCCAAAACCGGTACACCTCCTTCTCATTTAGAGAATTTTTGTTCTCTACTTATTCTCTTTATGCATGTTCATTCATTTACATGCACACTTTCTCACATATATTCTTTTCTCTTTCACCAAAACTTGAGAAATTTTGATTCAAATTGTTCAATGAGATTATTAATATTATTAGTGTAATATATGAGTATAAGTAATCAATTTTAAGGTAGACTACTAAATAAATATCTAGTTAATATTATTTAGTAGAGATAAGGGCTAATCTTGGGTGCAATCAAGAGGAGAATCTCTACATTGGGATTTTGGAGGATTATCCTAATACTCATTATAGCTCAAGAACAAGTGAAGGTAGGAGACCTTACTTGTGCCCATAAATCCGAAATTTACAATGTAAGAGACATTGTTTTTCTTATTAATCTCTTATTTTGTTATGCATGCACTAGATCTAAAGAACACAAATTAAGAAGTTAATTAGTTCACTATTAGAAGAGTCTAATAATAGGTATATGAACCTATCAGATAATACTTAAGAGACTCAAAAGATTTTGGGTTGATGCCTAAGTTCCAAGGACACCTCTTATTTATAATCATAGAATCACCCACCTTATGCTATATTTCGATGTGAAAAAATTCTATTTTTTTTATATGTAGTATATTTGTCACACTATATTATTTTTCAATGTGAGACATATAACATACTATGAAATGCACCATCTTTAATATGTGCAAATTATATGAAATCTATATATACTCTAATGATAACATTTCTTACCATTAATCTAATAATATTATTTTCATAATTTTTTTACCGACATTATTTTGTCAAATGAAATGTAAAAGTTTTTATATAAAAATTAGAAACATCACTTGAATATAAATTAAGGAATACAAAGTATATATTATAATAACTAAAAGATTTTCCAAAGATTAACTTAGGTTAGAAATCATTATTGTAGAGATAGTAATACAAATTCTTTTAAGAGTTCTCTCTGACAATACATAAGAGAATCAAAAGATTTTGGGTTATGACTTCTATTTATAATCATAAAATCACTCTGCCTATGGTAATCTTCCGATGTGGGACAATTCTAATATTTATACATAGTATGTTCACCACACTTACATTACTTTTCAATGTAGGACAAATAACATACTAAGTACACCATTTTTTCCGCACCTACTTTGACATCAACCTGATTTAATAATGAGAAAATACAATACAATCTACACTCTAATGATAACATTTTTTTTTGTCACAATCTAATTATATAATTTTCATACGATCCTTTTTTGTCAAATGAAATATAAAGTTTTTATATCAAAATTATAAACATCACTTTAATATAATATAGAAAATGTATATATATGGGAAAATTCTATTATTTATACATAATATATTCACCACACCTACATTATTTTTCAATGTGGGACATATAACATGCTAAAAAGTACATATCTTTTATATCAAAAAATTTTGGGTTAATACCTAGGTTTCAAGGATGCCTCCTATTTATATTTATAGAATCACCCTACCGTATACTATTCTTTCGATGTGAGATACATAATTTAATTATTTAGACGTAGTAGTTCATCATGCCTACATTATTTTTCAATGTGAAAGATATAACATACCAAGAAGTACGTGTCTCTTCTTAAAAAAAAACCACTATTGTATACATATTATTTTTCTTTGAAGGTAAAACTACTTAGTCTCGATCATTAGATAGAGATCTCTACATCGTACATATAACGACTCAGTAACGCTCTATTACTGCATTTAGAAGACAACCATTAATAAAATCTTTAGTTTTGTACTTGTCAGGAGACTACCATTAGTAAAACCTTTAGTTTTGTATTTTTTGATTTTCTTGTTCATGTTCTTAGCTCTTTCCCGGGTAGTTCCCAACGATTTCCACTTTATTTTTTTATATCATATCGTAGATAATGATAGAAAATCTTAAGAGCTCTTTAAAATAATATTTATGAGACTCAAATTTTTTTGGGTGGATACATAAGTTCCAAATATGCCTCCTATTTATAATCATAGGATCACATCACCTAATACTAATCTTTCGATGTGGAACAATTCTACTATTTTTATGTAGTATATTCACCACACCTACGTTATTTTCCTATATGGGACAAAACATACTAAAAATTACACAATTTTACATAGTAAGTGTTGGAATATGCGTCCTCCGACAATAATGCGATCACAACTGTTGATCATGATGATCACATGTTTAAATCTCATTTTAAGAATACATGTGAGATGTAATATTTTACAGTCAACTAGTCCATACATATCGATAATGATTGGCTGACTAGAGTTTGACATTACTGTCGTGCGACGGTGGTGATCAGTTGATCCCCTTAGGTCATACCTAAAGAGTGACACTCTTAATTGATTATTTAATTGATCGTATGTCGATACGGGTTAATTAAATTGCTTAAAATTGACGGACGATTTTGTGAGTATTATTGACGTGTCTTATTGTAATTCGATTAAATAAGATACGGTCTAAGTAATCAAATTGTTTTATTACTTAGATAAAATTATTGTTTATGAAACAATTGAAATTGAATGAATAATTTATTATAAATACAAGACGTTGTGATTTATAATTGATAAACCGTTTTGGTACAAGTAATTATGAATTACTAAGTCGATTTTGTACATGACGTATTTTTATTAATACGTTGATTTTTAATATGTTAAAAATACATTACAATTACACATGACTAGCAACATGTGACAATTGACAAATGACAAATATAAAATGGACCTCCCATTTTATATGAGTGCCGAAAATGGAGGGAGTATTAGGTTTAAATTGTGTTAATTATTTCTAAGTGGAAAACATGATGATTGCAACCTAATATAGCCATGCATACCTATTCTTTCTTGGGTAGAATAACAAGCTCATGCATTGGCTCTACTCTACCTATGCCAACCGGTTTTTGGAGGTGTAAAATGCCAATGGTTTCTCTCTTAATTATTCACTACTTCACAACATAATTTCTAGTGTAAGAAATTATTAATACTCTCTCTACATTTTATGAAAAATTAGAGAAATAAAATCTCAAAAATCTTCCTCTCTTGGCCGAATAACAAGAGACCAAAACAAATATTTTGGGTCATTTTTAGTAAGATTAATATTGTTCTAGATCTAATAATATTAGTCTTTTAAGAGGTTACCTTGGGTATAAAACTTTTGGGAGGGATTCTACTTTGGATCCTTTTGTTCATCCATTATTAGGAAAGCTCAAGAACAAGTGAGAAGGAGAACTCATTTGTGCCTTAATATCTGAAACCTCAATGTAAGAATTGATAATTTCTTCTCTACTCTTGTTTAAGTTTGCATGCATAAGATCTAGTTTTAATTTTATGACTAAATTAAAGTGTGACATATATGAATATGTAAATTAATGAGATTAATGAATACTAACAGTAAGAAGTTTTAATATGTGCAAATAATATGAAATCTATACTCTAATGATAACATTTTTTTTACCACGAAGCTAATTATATTATTTTAATAATTTTTTTAACGATACTTTTTTGCCAAGTGAAATGTAAAAGTTTGATATAAAAATTGGAAATATCACTTGAATATAATTTAGGAAATATATATTATAATAATTAAAAGATTCCCCACTTTATTTTTTACATCAAAAATTATTATTTATAATACTTTCCTAAATTAATTTTTGATGATGTGGACGCTCTCAGATCGCTCGAAAAAACTCTCTTATATATATATATATATATATATATATATATATATATATATATATATATATATATATATAGAGAGAGAGAGAGAGAGAGAGAGAGAGAGAGAGAGAGAGAGAGAGGAGTTCAAATGAGTCCACCTAAAATGGTGAGTCCAATAAGTCCTCATCTTAGCCATTGATCTTCTAAGATTGATGGTTGAGATTTTTAAATTTTAAGATGGAAACTTTAGTGTTTTATAAATGAAACTTTAATTTATGAGTGTAACTTTAATTCTTTATAATTATAACTTTAATATTTAAGGTAATTTTATAAATAAAAATTTAGATTTATGTTATAAAATTTTATTTTAAATATATAAAATTGATTTTTGAATGTAACTTTAGTGTTTTACGAGTGAAACTTTAATTTTTTTTAACAATTTTTAATTTAAAAATTTGAATTTATTTAATTTTACTGATTTATAAATATAACTTTAATGTTTTACGAGTAAAACTTTAATGCTAAAAATTGAAACTTTAACTTTTTTAACCAATTTCTAATATAAAAATTTAATTTTAATTAATTTTACTAATTTATAAATATAACTTTAATGTTTTAAAGGTGAAACTTTAATGCTAAAAATTGACACTTTAATTTTTTTTAGACATTTTCTAATATAAAATTTTGATTTTAATTATTTTTGCTGATTTATTAATTTTATGGTTGTAACTTTAATGTTTTACGATTGTAACTTTAATCATAATTTATGAAACTTTATTTTTAGACATTTTCTAAAATAAAATTTTGATTTTAATTATTTTTGTTGATTTATTAATTTTATGGTTATAACTTTAATGTTTTACGATTGTAACTTTAATCATAATTTATGAAACTTTATTTTTTTAGGAATGTAACTTATACTAACTTGAATTTATGTCTTTTAGGAATGTAATTTTAGTCATGTCTTGTGAAACTTTAATCCATATCTACAAAATTTTAGTCCATATCTTTGAAACTTTGGTCCATATCAATATGTCATTACCACCAAGTCCCATCCACAACCACCAAACCAACACCTTCATCACCACAACCACCAACAATCTCCGCAACCACTAGCGGATCTGAAAAAAAATGAACAAAAAAAAAAAAGAAAAATGAAGAGAATGGCAGCCTTCACCAACAGCGACAATCACCACCGACCTGTCCCACCACCAACAACCTTACCCCGACAAATTGAAAAAAAAAAAAAATATGAACAGGGGGCAGTATATGCGACCCCACGACCACAACGCCGACCACACCACCACGCACACACCTCCCTCTTTTCCCGAGTTTCCAGATCTGGAAAAAAAAAACAAAAAAAAAAAGAGAAAAGAGAAGAAAAGATGAAGAGGGACGACGGAACAGCCGCGGTTGAGGAGACAGACAGGGACAACCTTTATTTGTGGTGGAGGCCGAGGGAGGCACGGGGAAGGGAGGCACGGGGAAGGGAGGCAGAGGGCGGCGGTAGTGGTGACCGAGGGAAGCAGCAGAGAGGCAGGGGAGGAGAAAAGGAAGAGGGCGCGGGAGGAGAGGAGGCGGCGGCGGGGTTGGGTAGTCGGGTTAGTGAGATGGGCCGGAGAGAGAAAGGGAGGAAGAGAGGGAAAGGGAGGAAGAGAGAGAAGTAGCAGGAAGTGAAATGAAAAGAATTAGGGTTTGTGGATTTTATATAGGACTTTTATTTTCAGATTCAATCTTAGCCCTTAATTTTGTTCTAATCTAATGGTTTAGATTAGGACTCATTGGACTCACTTACACTAAGGGACTCACTTGATCCCATTTCTATATATATATATATATATATATATATATATATATATATATATATATATATATATATATATATATATATATATATATATATATATATAGTAATAAGATCATCTAAGTCCACCTCTTACACTTGAGTCCATAAGTTCCCTTTAGAGCCATTGGATGAGGAAGATGGAGGGTTGAGATTGAAAGCAAAAAAGGAGGGATTAAAGCTCATTAAACCCACTCTCTCACTACCTATACTAATTAATCACCAACTCTTCCTAATTAACTACTAATTTAATATATATACTTTTCCAAAACACCACTTCTCTCTCATATCTCATAATTTCACCCATTTTTTATCTCTCAAAAACCTCTCCTCTCTAAAAAACCAAACAAATTCAAAATCAAAAAAATCCCAAAATTCCCCCCCTTTTTCTCCCACCCCGCTGCCACTGTGCCGCGTCCACCCCACCACCACCACCCCACGCGGGCACCTCCCCCCACGACCACCACCACCTCCCCCCTTATGTCAGATCTGCCGACAACCCCATCACACACCCCACCGACTAACACCACAACCCCACCACGACACCCCATAACCCCACCGAAACCACCCCTGCCGCCACGCACCCAACAACACCACCACCACTTCTACCCACCACCACCACCAAAAAAAGCCACCACCACCGCCACTGCTACACACCACCGAAACCATCCCTCCTTTCTTTGCGGCCCACGCTCACCAACAACCACAACCACATGCCGCCTGCTTCCCACCTCCCTCCCTGAACCTCTCGGCCTCTCCTCTGACCGATACCTCCACCGACTGCTTCCACCCTCACCGACACCTTTTTTCTTTTTCTTTTCCGTCTTTCAATTCCAGATCTCGTTTTTTTTTTTTTTTTTTTTTTTTTTTTGTTCAAATTTGTTGGTTTGTGTATGTTTTTGGTTTGTGTGATACACATGCATACAAATTTGTTGATACACATGCATACAAATTTGTTGGTTTGTGTTTTTGGTTTCAATTCCACCCTCACCGACTCCTTTTTTTTTTTTTTTTTGTTTTTTTTGTTATTTTTTCCTATTATTAAAGTTAAATATCATTTTTATGTATAGATGGTAATAGATCTATTTTTTTCAGATCTCGTTTTTATGTATATTTTAAAAAAAAATCGCATTCTTGTTTATTACCATCTATACATAAAAAAAAAATCGCATTCTTGTTACAACTTTTCTCTATACATAAAAAAAAATCGCATTCTTGTTTTTATTTTGTGAATTTTCTTATGGACTCAAATGTAAGACATGGACTCACTTTTCTCCATTAAAATTCTATTATTAAAGTTACACTTTTCTCCATTAAAATTACAATTTTTTCTATTAGAATTACATTTTTCTCTGTTAAAATTACATTTTTTTCGTGTTAAAATTACACTTTTTACCGTTAAAATTACACTTTTTTTCTGTTAGAATTACACTTCTCCTGCTAAAATTACACTTTTTTTCGTTAAAATTACACTTTTTTCCTCGTTAGAATTACACTTCTTCTGCTAAAATTACACTTTTTTCTAATGAAAAAAAGTGTAATTCTAGCAGAAAAAAGTGTAATTCTAACGGAAAAAAGTATAATTCTAACAGAAAAAAGTGTAATTCTAACGAAAAAAAGTGTAATTCTAAAGAAAAAAGTGTAATTCTAGCAGAAAAAAAGTGTTTACCGTTAAAATTACACTTTTTTCTTTAGAATTACACTTTTTTTCGTTAGAATTACACTTTTTTCTGTTAGAATTACACTTTTTTTCTGCTAGAATTACACTTTTTTTCATTAGAATTACACTTTTTTCTGCTAGAATTACACTTTTTTTCGTTAGAATTACACTTTTTTTCGTTAGAATTACACTTTTTCTGCTAGAATTACCCTTACTTCTATTGGACTAATGTTACACTCTCAATGGACTTGGTTATATTCTCATTGGACTTATGGACTAATGTTACACTCTCAATGGACTAAAATTACATTCTCAGTGGACTGAAATTATACTTTTCTTGACTAAAATTACACTTTTCTTGACTGGTCAAACTAGGTTACTAAAATTACACTTTTCATCTTTGAGGCGAGTTTGGTCAAACTAGGTTTAAACCAGTAATCTCACCTCAAAGACAAACCCTCGACCCGAGTCCCGCGACGGGTCATCGGTCAAATCGAGGCTGACTGGTTTAAACCTAGTTTGACCAAACTCGTTCGGTCAATCTGGCCCAGCTCAGAGTCTTGGCCTGCTTTGGCCCAAATTACAAATTTTATCGCAATATTATTCTCATGCTATTTCTAATTTCTATCATGTGAAAAACGAAAGTAACACATTATCAATCACCTAAACACTTAACAAACAACAGGCACACATTAACTACTAATGTGACATTAATTCGTCGAGTAACTCGGAATAGTTACCTTACGCTAGCAAAGAGACAAGTAATAACTTGAGAAAGCTTCTAAAACCCAAAATTACTCTTCATCTTCAACCACATATGAGCCACCTAAAAATAATTATGTGAAAGGACGATATTAACGAATTATCTTTATATAAAATATGAGACGGAAATTAATTTAATTATATTTTAAATAAACCAAACTAGCGTCAAAACAAATTATAGACACGGCTCTAAAATTATTATGACAACCTCAAACTCGGCCTAACCACCAACTACACATGGCCTCAAACTCGTGACTTAGTTAGGCCACGGCCAGGCCACAGCTAGGCCACTGGGAGTCCGACATGACCACCACCCGACTACCCATAGTCACCCTTCACCCTATTTCATAACCTGACCCAAAAAATCAGTCCAAAATAGAACCCAAAAGATGCCTAAGTTCGACCCCAACTTCAGTCCTCAAATGCAAAGTGAAAACCCACGATGACAGCTCTCGTCCCTGCCCAAAACAGAGTACCAATCGTCCCCTTAAGACTCCATTCTCGCGCCTAAAAACAGTCCTAGCTGAGCCAACTAAGTCCGTATTTAAAACGGTTTTAGAGCGGAAATCCACAAGTATAAAGCAACTCAAAAACAGACCCTAAAGACTACAAAAATCGCCCCAACACGAGTCCAAATTAGTCCAAAACAATCCCTACAATCGGTATACACCGTCTCAACTATAAAACACACCAATTATCACCCAAAACAATCCATACATGTCAAAGATACACCGTCTTAAATATACCACTTACTAGCTAGCATCCCAAATGATCCCTAGAGGTCAGTATACACCGTCTCAATCATCTCCACATATCAGTATACACCATCTCAACTATACAACTGACTAATTAACATCCATAAGGATCCCTATATATAATTATACACCGTCTTAATTATAAAACAGACTAACCAGCATTCGAAATAAACATATTTTACAAGTAAAATCGAGTAATCCGTTATCGTTACCTTTTTAATCTTCTACCAGACCGTCTATTTTAGTACATACAACCGTCTTATCATAAATAAAGCTGAAAATATAAATGGGTTTGTAAAAATACATGACGAAAATGAATTTTACTTACAACGGATTGACGAGAACGACGAAAGGAGCGCTATGGAACAAAAATAATTGAAAACGGATGACAAACGGAGCATCAGTATCAATTTTGAAGATCAAAATTAAAACGAAGGAAAAGAAGAACAAAGAAGAACAAAGGGAGGAAGAAGACGTGAAGGGATGAAGAAATGAAGCAGACGACCACCCTGCTATTTATTATACGTACGTTTCTTCGTCGTTAAGAAACTTCGATCGTTATTAAAACCGTTTCGAGTTAAATTTAACCGATTTAAGTAAAAGTTTCAGTAATAAAACGGAATCAATAATAAATAAATTTAATGAGTGAAAATAAAATAAACTCAGCTAGTTAACGTAAATAATACAATATCATCTTGAATCGGAATTATTAGCGATTTTTACAAAACTAACGGATATTAATAAAAATTGCTAATTTAGTGAAATAAGCTCAAAATAGCTAATTGGACGGTTTTGTTCCCAAAATCCATCTCGGGTTTACTTAAAACAACTTTCATAAGGACTCGTAAAGAAACGGAAATTATTAAATAAATAAACTCGAACTAATTTCAATAAACTCGAACTAACTTTAAATAAACTTATTAATGATTATTAAAATTAACGTATCGAATTATGATGAAATTAATTAATTAGCTAAGCATAAATATATAAATCGTTAAATGATGTAATTAAATTCAAAATAGCAATTAAAAGAATTTTATCCAACTTAATAAAATACGGGGTGTTACAATTGCTAATAAAATTGGAATGAATGAATTGTTACCTACCAACATGACTCTTCAATTAGCGGATATATCTATCAAACACTCCATGGGGGTGCTTGAAGATGTACCCGTTAAAGTTGGTAAACATTATGTCCCTTCCGACTTTGTTGTCCTTGATAATCCAGAGGATAGCCACACCCCCATTATCGTAGGTAGACCATTCTTGGCTACCGGAGGAGTGTTGATTGATGTGAGAAATAAGCGGCTATCCTTTAGAATTGACGGCGATGTTGTCGAGTTTAATCTGCCTAATCTTTTGAAGAAACCAATTTTGGATCAAGCTTTCACAATTGAAATCATTGATTAAGTTGTTAAAGAAATGACTAGAGAGGAAGCCGAGATTGAAGAGGCTTTGAAAATTGCCATCCATGATGAATAAATGGATGAAGATCATGAATGTTGGACTATATAGCTATATGTTATGTTTTGATAATGACAAGCGTGCTTTATAATATGTATTTTTGTTGCTCGTAATCGTTTGTTAGATGGAATAAAGGTTAAAATATAAGCAAGTAATTTTATAGTAGTTTTAACTATAACATTGAAGATTTGTGAATCACCATTGAAGTAATGTTATAGTTGCTTGAGCTATAACATTGAAGAACCCTAATGCATCGTTGTGGCTATTTCTACTACAACCCTAATGATTCCTCAAGCAAAGACAAGATCAAGTCTTTAAAAAGCTCAATATGAAAAGCTTATGATCAAGATGAAAAGATGATAATATATTGAAGATCTCCAGGACTATTAGCTAGTATAGGACATCGTCTAATAACGGTAATTTTAGAAGTACTGTTGGGAAGGTAAAGTTATAGCTATTTCACCTCTAACTCTACTTACCAAGCTTAATGTTATAGTCACTTGACCTATAACTTTGAGCTCTGATATGATGAGCACGATTTAAAGGTTAAATTCAGATTTCAAAGTATAAAACTTTGATATCTTTTTCTTGAAAGCAAGTATGATGAATGTATAGTAGAATGAGATTCGGGTTTATTTAGATTGAATGAATTTGTGATTATTCTATTGATTAGTAAAACAACTTATGAGTTGTCATGCTATCTAGGGTTTTCTCTTGTTCAACCTAAACCATAATTCGTGCATCAATATTTCAACTAGGGTTTCAAATTGAGGATGATGGGCTTATGAGCCGTCGTCCATCTTCACGTGACTCATTGTACAAGTAAATGATTAGGTTAAATCTAGATTGAGTTGTTAAAATATATTATTATATCTTTACAATTATTTGGATTTATCTTCTTTGCTTAATGAGATATTAATGAATTAAAATATAAGAGGATAGGATTTGTTTTTTGTGAAACATTCCACAAAAGCTCCACGGCTCATTAGGGTTTTCTCAATTGAAAACCTAAGTCTCCTCTCTACTATATATACACGAGTACTTCACTCTTTGCAAACTAACTTTTCAAAACAATAAATTAAGCTTTTATTTTCAATCGAGTAAAAGATTTTTGATTTGCATTCTCGTTTTTTTATAAAAGTTGTGCTTCATATTGCTCCTTATTTCTAAAGATTACATTATTGGATAATAGTGCTTCTTATTGTTTCTTACTCGTTCAATTGTGTGAACACTAGAAGAACAATCAAGTACTTTCTTATTAACGTAAGATAGACAAAACCGAGTATTTAACAGTAATCAATTGAGTTACAACTAGAGTGGGTTGTACGAGTGGATTGGTAATTTTGTAATCCGTAGAAAGGTACTAAAGTTATTAATCGAGAATAATGGACGTAGGTTTTGACTTGTGAAACTGAACCACTTCAAAACCATGTGTGTCACTTGCATCTTTTCGTTCATTTCTTTACATTTTACTTTACTTAATTAATTAGTTAAAGTTTAATCGATAAAACTTTAGATAATTAGTTATTAAGTCACGTTTAAACAGACAATCAAAAAAGTGGGCTAAGTTTTTAATACCCAATCCCCCCTTGAGTATTTCAGATCGATAGACTCTTCAATTGGTATCAGAGCCTCGTGCTCTTGATTGCCTAACCGCAAATAAGCTGATCTGTCTATCTCATTTTATTTTATTTGTTTTTTTCCCGTTGCCTTACACGTGTGAAATGGATTCTAAGTATATAAAATGTCTCGTCTTTGATGGGAAGAATTATGGACTTTGAAAGAACATGATGACACACTACATAAAAGGACATGATTGGGAGTGCTGGAATATCATACAAAATGGACCAAATAAAATTTTAGTTGGATCAACTGAAGGCACTACCTATGAGAAAAAGGAAGAAGACTATATTGAGGCTGATTTCAAGAAGGCTGAGAAAAACTCGAAAGCTATAAGCCTGTTGCAAAACGGCATGACATCAAATGAATTTGATCGTTTTCTTCTTGTACCTCGGCCAAGGAAATATGGATGGTCTTGAATTAGCGTATGAGGGAACGACAATTGTTAAGAAATATCGTATTGACTTGCTGATTCAAAATATGAGCTCTTTACAATGGAGAAAAATGAATCTCTTGATAGCATGTCTGCACGATTTTTTATCATTGTCAATGAACTGAGAAATTTTGGTAGAAAGTTCGAATTCGAGGACATTGTCAGAAATTTCCTTAGGAGTCTTACCAAAAAGTGGCGTCCTAAGGTTACTGCAATGGAGGAAGCTAGAGACCTTACTACTCTCTCTCTTATCAAGAGCTTATAGGAGCTCTTATGGCCACGAGCTCATTTTAGATGATGATGCGGCCGAACCAAGTAGAGATAAGAGTATATCTCTGCAGGCCTCTGCAAGTGAGAATGGTGGTTCTGATATCGAGGATGAAACGGTTTTGTTTTCTAGAAGGTTAAAATAGAAGCTATTTAGAAATAAGCAACCAAAATCGTCTTACAATAACAATAAGTCTTTCAACAAGATAGCAACTGAGTCAAAAACTTCGTTTGCAAATAGAGGATGCTTCAAGTGTGGAGAGACTGATCACATGATCAAGGACTATCCCACATGGGAGAAAATTAAGGATAAGACTAAACGAGAAAAGACCAAAAATGAGTTCAAACAGGCCATGATGGCGTCACATTGGGGAGATCTCGACACAGAAGATGACGAGGGGTCTGAAGATGAAGAAGTTGATAACCTATATTTAAGTAGCGTTAGTCTCGACTATATTTCTGACAGTGATGATAGCATGGATTCAAGTTCAGTATGTTGCCTTCTAGGAGAATCTGATTCAGATGATGAAGAAGAAGAGGTAGGCTATCTTGAACTTAAAAACCAAGTCAAGAAGTTGTCTAAGAGTGCTTTAATAGATTACTTCGAGCAAAATTTTGTTAAGTGTCACGAACAAGATCTGGAACTGAAAGATTTGAAAGAAAAAATTCTAGATATTGCTGAAGAGAATCAACTTCTTAAAGCCAAAGCTAAGAAGCTAAAATCTAAAGTTACGGCTAATATAGCTACAACTTCAAAATCAACAAATGCTGAGAAGATAGCTCTCGAGTCTAAAGTTATAGCTAATGAAGCTATAACCTCGAAATTAAAACTCAACATTAAGCATCTTCAAGCCAAGGTTGTAGCTAATGAAGCTATAACCTTAGAATTGAGAAAAGTCAAAGAGTTTCTTAAATCTGAAGCTACAGCTAGAGAAGTTGTGGTTTCACATCAAAAGAAAGAAATCAACTCTCTGAACCAGCAATTGAAAGAATCTAAAATCTTGCTATCAGATACTAAGAAATTACATTCTGAGTTGGTACGGGTTCTTGATAAAAGATTTCAGGATTTTTGTGATAATTATAAAGAGAACAATCCTTCTAAAGATGTAGAAATTGATCATTCCAAATGTCTTAAGAAATCCAATCTTTAAAAAAATTTGCTCTTACATGCTAGAAAGGTTCATGATAACTGGGCAGAAAGCACAAAAGTTCTAAACTTCTTAACTGAGTAATCAGACAACAACATGAAAATGGATTTAGGATATGAGTGCTATGGTTATAGAGACGACTCTAAATGCAAATCAACTCATTCTGAATGAGACTTCAGAAAAAGAAAATATGTTAACTTACCTGAGTATTTGATTTGCAATTACTGTGGTCATATTGGACACCTTCTAGATAATTGTGTCAAAAGCATAAAAGATTTTAATGAGGGTATCAAATTCGTTAGAGCGTCTGACACTGTGATAGAGGAGAATGTCTTCCCTACACCTGAACCAAGTTTGAATGATGAAAGAAACAACAACTTTCGTTGGTTCTATGATATGAGTTTTGATTATTAGAAAAGAGTCAATGAACCTAAACAACCACAAAAGCCTATAGATTCTTATAAGACTAAGGCTCCCCCAAAACAACCTGAAAGTCAACATCATGAAAAACCCAGAGTATATTCTAGGACATCTCCTAGACAGACCTTTTCGTTTCTTAAACGAAAAGTCATTAGACAAGTATGGGTTAGAAAAGATCTAGTTTTTAGAGTGACTAACGTCAAAGGACCCAACTTACCTTGGGTATCTAAAAACTGCATCTAATATATTCGCATGTTGTGGTTAAAGAAAACAATCAATGGTATCTTAACAGTGGGTGTTCAAGGCACATGACTGAAAATAAGAATCTGTTTCTTTCACTTGAGCCCTTTGATGGAGGTAAGGTTACCTTTGGTGACAATAAAAAGGGTGAGTTAATTGGTGTAGGTAAAATTGGCATCTCTTCCTCTCATGCTATCAGTGATGTCTATTTGTTAAGAGGTCTCAAGCATAACTTACTAAGTATATCTCAATTATGCGACAAAGGAAATAAAGTCGTCTTTCAGTCTGATATTTATCGTATAATAATTGAGGGAACTAGTAATGTTATTCTGGAAGGCCAAATAAAGAGAAATGTGTATATGATTGATTTAAATGCAATACCTACTAACTCTTTTACATGTATGAAAGCTACCTTAGACGATCCATGCTTATGGCATAAAAGGTTTGCTCACATTAGCTCCACCATACTGAATAAACTCAAAAGATGGGATTTGGTTGAAGGGTTGCCGTTAAACAAGTTTGACCAAGAAACGCTATGTGACTCGTGTGCTCGTTGCAAACATGTGAGATCGTCATTCAAATCTAAGAGAGTGGAAAGCATCAAAGAACCACTGGAACTAGTACATATGGATCTGTGTGGCCTAGTGAAGGTAAGAAGTAGAGGCGGATCCAGGTATGTTTTTGTTCTAGTTGATGACTATTCAAGGTATGTTTGGACTATCTTTTTAAATTCAAAAGATGAAACTGTCGATGAGTTTGCAGTTCTAATGAAGCTTGCCCAAAATAAGTATAAATCAAAAGTAGTTTTTATACGTACCGATCATGGCACCGAATTTGATAATCATGCCTTTATAGAATTTTATAGGGAAAATGGTGTAGGACACAATTTTTCTGCACCACGAACCCCACAACAAAATGGTGTTGTTGAATGTATGAATAGAACACTGAGGATATGGCACGCACTATGCTATTATGTAGTGGTCTACCTCGTAATTTTTGGGCTGAAGCTATTAGTACTGTATGTTATGTTCACAATCGAGCTTTGATTAGACCTATCATTAATAAGACTCCTTATGAGCTTCTTATAGGACGAAAACCTACATATTTCATCTACATTGCTTCGGGAGTAAATGTTTCGTCCATAACAATGGCCAAAACAGATTAAGCAAATTTGATCCTAGAAGTGACAAAGTTGTTTTTGTTAGATACTCTAATCATAGTAAAGCATATAAAGTTTTTAATAAAAGAACTTTATGCATCGAGGAAGTGTTCATGTTATTTTTGATGAAAATAATATGTTTGATAAAGCTGAACAGGATGAGGAAGAAGATATGAATGAACCAGATTTTCGTCTATCTAGAGATGATCCTTTAGAGTTGGATAAGGAAGATAAAGAAATTGAAGGCTCTAATGATGAACGTGGAAGTCCTTCAAATGACAAGGGAAAGAGAGCTGAGACTATAGTTGATGATACTATAACCTCCTCTCAAAACAAGAATTTGGAAACTAAAGTTATAACTAATGAAGCTATAACTTCGAATCTAAACCAAGGTACAAAATCCAAAGTTATACTTGATTCTGCTACAACCCCAGGATTGGATTCAGGGGGAACAATTCTTGGATCCCAATCATTTGAAGAAGATGAGCCCAGTTCAAATGACAATGATGTGCCTCCAGCTTCTAAGAAATGGAGATATAAAGATTCTCATCCCATGGAGAGTATTCTTGGAAGTTTAAAGAAGGGTGTTCAAACTCGTAGAATGCTGAACAACTTTTGTTCCTTCTACTCCTTCCTCTCTACCATTGAACCAACCAATATCAAAGAAGCTCTTGTTGAATCAGATTGGATTGTCGCTATGCAAGAAGAGCTTCAACAGTTTGAACGGAATTAAGTTTGGCACTTAGTTTCGAGACCTAAAGATCGACCTGTCATTGGCACAAGATGGGTGTTTAGAAAGAAGTTGGATAATACGGGAGTTATAGTACGAAACAAGGCAAGATTGGTTGTACAGGGATACAATCAACAAGAAGGAATAGATTATGATGAGACCTTCGCTCCCGTGGCCGGACTTGAAGCTATTAGATTATTAATTACTTTTGCAGCTCGCAAAGGAATGATTTTTTTTCAAATAGACGTTAAGACTGCATTTCTTAACGGTTATTTGAATGAAGAAGTCTTTGTAGAGTAACCTCCAGGATTTCTTGTCAGCAAGTTTCAAAACCACGTTTATAAATTAGATAAAGCTTTATATGGTTTGATACAAGCTCCCTGGGTTTGGTACGACATATTGTCCAAATTTTTACTCGAAAGTAATTTTAAAAGAGGATCTGTTGACAAGACCTTGTTACTGAAATTCGAGGGTTCCGATTTATTAGTTGTACAAATTTACGTAGATGATATCATTTTTGGTTCAACTAATAATAGGTTGTGTAAGTTTTTTCAGATTTGATGACCTCAGAATTTGAAATGAGCATGATGGGAGAACTCAAGTTCTTTCTAGGACTTCAAATTCAATAGACTAGTGAAGGCATTATGATCCACCAGCAAAAATATATCAACGAATAATCAGGAAATTTGTAATGGAAAGTTCTCATTTTATGGCCACTCCAATGGTCACATATAAGAAATTGACATTAGACGAAGATGATAAGCCTGTCGACGAAACGACTTACCAAGGTATGATTGGTTCACTTCTTTATTTAACTGCAGATCGTCCAAGTATTATGTTTAGTGTATGCGTATGTGCTCGATTTCAATCGTGCCCTAAAGAATCGCATATGATAGTAGTTAAGAGAATCTTGAGACATTTAATTAGTACATCTAAATTATATCCGTGGTATCCTCTTGGGTGTAATTTCAATCTCATAGGGTATTTAGATACAGATTATGCAGGTTGTTCACTTGATAGAAAAAGTACTTCCGGCGTCGCTACGTTTGTTGGACCATACATTATAACGTGGGGGTCAAAGATGCAAAATCCAGTTGCCTTATCTACTGCTGGAGCCGAATATATTGTTGCTGCATTGGTATGTTCTCAATTATTGTGGCTTAAATAGCAATTATCTGATTATGGTATTAATGTAGGATGTATTCCTATTTTATGTGATAACACGAGTGTTATAATTATTTCTAAAAACCTAGCACAACACTCTCGTACTAAGCATGTAGATATTAGACATCATTTTCTACGCGACCATGTCGATAAGGGCAACATAAGACTTGAATTTTATAGTACGGAAAACAATGGGCTGGCATTTTAAAAAAAGCATTGGCTAGAAAACGTTTTGAGATTTTATGATTGGAAATTGGTTTAATTGGTTGCAACTAAACTTGTCACAAATATTTTTGATCTTTATGACTAACTAGAAATAGACGAGATTATATGACTGTGTCCGTATTTTCCGCTGCGAGCATATCTATGTTAAATATTTTATTATATTACGATAATATTCCGTCTGCTAGTCATATATATTTTATGTTTATTTTACGAACCAATATTCCATCACAATATTCTTTTCTTATCTTTTTGACCGAAACTTTATCTCAAATATTATCCTTGTTACCATATCTTACTCATGTGATTTATCATATTCTACCATATCTTATCAAATAAGATTTACCCTAATTTTTTATTTTTTTTTAAAAAAGGAATCTTACTTTAACTACTCACCGCCGGTTTTTCCTCTTTTCTAATTCTACCAAAACTCAAATTATTACTACTCCATAAATACCCCACCTCTCTCGTCCCATCACCATCAATAAAATTCTCAAACTTTTCCTCCCTCAAAACTCTCAAACACGCAACCTCTTAAACAATCATCATCCTCACCCTGTCGCCCAAACCATCAACTCGGTCATCCACCAAGACCGGTTCATCCAAACCCACATGCAACCAACCCAAATCAACCAAAAACCCGTCTTCATCACCACCTAACCCAAAACCTACCAATTTCGATCATAACCGGGGTGAAGCTAGTGTGGATGGAAAATATAGAAAGCTTAATAAAGGGAAGAATAAGGTTGTTGTTGAAGAGGATACGGTTGAGGAGGTACAAGTAGTGGTTAGCTGTGACGGCCATAAAGGAACTCTGTTTCCGGAATATATGCCAAATGCCGTGGCCGTAAGCCTTGATAAGGTCCGTCTTAAAAAAGAATAGAGGACACTTGTGAACCGTGTCTTCAAATACGGTATCCATGGTGGACGGCCTTATGAAGCGGCTTGGTACGACAAAATTGAAGCTTTGAGGTTCTTTTCCGACTTCTTGAAATTTCAAGAATGAACCACGATTTGTCAGTTTTCTAGAAGGGTTTATCCTATCGATGTAATCCAGTTTTATGCTTCGGTTTCTATCAAAAATGGGGTTTTGCATGCGGTTGTGAATGGGTCCGAAGTCATTATCTCCATTGGTGACTTTTGCACTCTGTTTTCCGTCCATGACGATGGGATGAAAATCAACCTGAGTGCGGAGTGGGGAGATGTGACCAAGGAGGAAAAGATTAAGATTAAGAGGTGTTTTGATGTTGATGCTACGGGTAATTACAATATGTTGGCGGGTCCGTTTTCGCCAAAGTTGAAGTTTTTCTCCAATTTTATTTGAAATACCGTTGTTCCACGAAGAGGACAACGGGACAAGATCTCGAGTTATGAGATTGTGTTGGTTTATAAATGGCTTGAAGGGCAAAAGGTTAGTCTTCCATTGCTCGTCTTTCATTGCATTATATAAACGATTATTTCCGTCACCGAAGAGAAATTTTATACAACTTTGGATTTACCATATGGCATGTGGATTTCTCATTTGTTGGAGGCTAAGCAAGTTGTGAGTCCGAGTATTTATTATGTGATGATCAAGGATGGGATGTGTAATACATTTCTTAAGTTGATCAAAGTGGCTGCTGTTGGGCCTGATTTGATTTTTCAATCTAAGGGTGGTTCGGTTGTTGCGGAGAAGTAGTCGGATGTGTTGGTGGCTGTAGAAAAGAAGTTGGACTCGTTTATTGCAAGTATTTTTAAAAAGTTGGATGCTCAAACAAAGTTAACGGAGGCATTGGTCTCGGGTTTGGCTAAATAAAGGAAAGTGGCTCCGGTGTCTCATGGGTTAAGTGATATGTGATTAGTTTATACCATTTCACTTCCCGTTTCTCATGCACTTTGCCTTCTATAGCACGTTTCTAGCTCACTATCGCTCGCATTTTGCCCTTCTTTCATGTACATCGATATTATGACTCCCCGTACTCCTTTTGTAGGGGATTGGCATCGGAAAAGGCAAGACGGAATGAAGATCGAGTGAAGAAACTAACTCGTGTTAGCTTGAGAAGAAAAGGGGGTGAAAAACCTGAAGAAACATGTTCTGCCAGCAGACCGGCAGCCGGTCCAGCCACCGGCAGAACACCCCCCACCTGTCACTACAAGGGAAAGTGGAAAAGCTGAAGAAGTATGCTCTCCCGGCAGGCCGACAGCCGGTCCACCGGCAGAGCACAACAGCCTTGAATTAAAGATAGAAGAAGAAGAAGAAAAAGAGCAATGGTCTCGCTACCGGTACATGCACCGGTAGCTGGCCAACCGGTAGAAGACACACCAAGGAAAGGAATTGGAGTATAGAAGAGTGTGTTCTGCCGGCAGGCCGACAGCCGGTCCACCGGCAGAACACACACGCCAGTAAATTCCAAAGTTCAACTCCAAAATTACAAGAAGGCGCGCTACCAGTAGGCTGACCGGTAGCCTGTCGACCGGCACAGGACGACAAACTGCGAATATGGGCTTTCCTTCCTCATTTCCTCTAATCCAATGAAAGACTATAAATACCCCCTCCCAAAATCAATTGTACACACAACCCTATATCTGAAAACTTTCCTTAATTTATGTAATCTTTCCTTAATCAAAGCACTAATCTTTCCTTAATCAACATCAATTATTTAGTAAAATTAGATTAGTAGTGGTTGTTATCAATTGTTTACATTTGGTTATTGGGTTGTATTTGGGAGATATTGAAGGATTTTCTTCATTAATTCAATCAAAGCAACCATATTTACTCATTGTTGGTACATTTCTCTTCTTAATTGCTTTGTTAATCAATTGTTTACATTTCAAGTTGCCTTTTATAATTGTTTGAATTCATTCCATGTCATCTCTTTTGATTACTTGTTTTTACCCTTTTGTTTGCATGAACAATTTGAATATGTGTGAGTAGAAATCCTTCTAGGGTTTAGGGGGAGTCTAAATGGAATTAATGGGCATGATTGTATGATTATTATTTTGGTCTTTGGTGAATTGTTTATCTTTCTTATCCTTGCACATAAGGTGTTTGATGAATTGTGTGAGTGAAAGCTCATGCCTTTCTTCATTATTGCTTAATTCCTCCATTGAATGAAAGTTTGTGGTGGTCTTGTTGTATGTTTAAGAGAAGTGTGATGCTTAAAGAAATTAGGGGTCACCTTTATGTAAGTCAAGACATTGATTGTTCTACCTAGGATAAACCCTTGCCATTGACCCCTTAAATTATCATGTTTGCCCTTAAACCATTTAGATGAACCCGAAAGCCCTAGTCTTTTAATCAATCATATACATTTCATCTCAATCGTTTGATTTAGTTAAATCTAGTAGTTTAAATCAACTCCTTTCATCTTCCGACTAAACTAGACTCCCAGTTAAACTAAGTAGAAACCCCTCCATCCTTGTGGTTCGACCCCGATTTATATTACTAAATTGGGTTATAAATATTGTTGGTGATAAGAAACTCGACTCTACAACCATCTTAATCATCAAATGGCGCCGTTGCCGGGGATGGTGCTAGGTTATACTTAGTTTATTAAGAGTCTTTGCTTTAGTCTTATCTCACTTGTTAGTTTGTTTTAGTAGTTGTGTGTTTTATTGTAGAGTGTGTGATTTCTTACCCTCCCCTAGTGTGTAAAGACACTAGGAGACTAACGGTTTGTCGAGTGCATGCCTAGAAGGAACCATCAAGCTCTACTCTTCAATTCCGACCCCGAAAGGCTTTTTAGGACCTTGAGGACAAGGACCCTTGATAGAGTTCGGAACCTTCCTCAATCAAATATAGACCAACCAAACCCACACACCCTACCAATCATTGACACCACAACCCCACTTCAACCAAACAACACAATTGAGATCCCTATAGAAAATCCCTTTCACAACTTTCCACTTCCAAGTCCACCTCAATAACCACCCCCTCAAATACCAAACCCACCACCACAAATGGCTCTACGAGATCACAACCGGTCTAACCATAATGATTCATGTAACCCTATTAATTTTGGCACTTTGGCTCCCAACAAATTTGAGATGCATCCCGCCCAAGTTGGGTTGATCGAGAAGGATTTATTCGGGGGGCATATTAAAGAGGATGCTCATGTCCTGCTACGAAAGTTCAAGAGAAAGTTCTCAATGATGAAGAAGAACGGGGTATCCGAGGACACTCTAAGGATGATGTTGTTCCCATTCTCTTTGACGGGTAAGGTGATTGACAAGAGTTGGTCGTCACACATCCAATCAAACAAATTTATAATACTCAACAAACAACTAGTTAGCGGTAAGTCGAGGTCGATCCATGGGACGGTGTGCTTTGGGTTTTAAGTCTATCTATCTCAATTTATGCTAGTGTCACAATTTGTTTGGGTTTGTAGTTGTGTTCTAAATAATAAAAGTAACAAAGTAAAGCAAACGATGAACTAAGAAATGTAAACAAATGACTTAAAACCACTAGGATGTCATGGGGTCATAGGGGATTCATGGTGTTGATCATACAAACATGTTTACAAAGTTGCAAGCAATTAATATTGTGAAGGAACCGAGTTGGTTTATGTCTTACGGTTCATAGGAAGAGTTGGGTCCCGGAGCCGAATCGATTAGATTGTACAACACCAACAAGTCGACTTACTTTCTTCCTATTCAACTTCTATGCATGGTCTAACAAGACTCGAGTTGGTTTATATCTTACAAGTCAAGTTGAGTAGATAAGAGATGGTTGTAAATACAAGGATTCATAGGCTTAGCATTACATCAAACATAACATGTGCATAAAGTTGACATCACAACAAGCAAGCAATTTAATTATGAAAACATATTAGTTTAAGCATGATTAATCCCATGTTTGTTTCCCTTAATTACCCACTAATCCTAGTTAAAGAGACTACTCACTTATTATCATGGTAAACATGTCATTAATGGTGTCAATCATCACAACAAGTGTAAACATGATAAGAGAATGAGGAAATAAACAATAAAGAGTAAAGGGTAAAAGAATTATACCAAACTTGAGATGATTCCAAATAATAAAGCAAAGAATAAAAGAAGAGAACTTGATTGATTGATGAAGAGTTGTCAATTCTCCAATAATAACCCAATAATCTTCAATTACCCAAAAGTAACAAACTTGAATAATAAACTTGAACAATAATTAAGGAAAGATTAATGTGTAATTTGTGGAAAGATTAAAGAGTAATATATTCTAATCTACTCCTAATCTAATCTAAGAGGAATTTCTAATGTCGAGGCTCTCTACTCTAAAAACTTCATGCTTTGATTATTTACAAATGGGGTATATATAGTAGAGCTTCATTAGGTTAACTAAGGCTAAATTAGTAATTAACATTTGTGAGTTCTAAACAGAGAATTGCTAGTCTTTTCGGAGAGATGAGCATCTCGGCTAAAGACGCCACAATCCGCTCGTCCAAGAGGGGAATCCGCTCGGATTCCTGCAGGGGTGGCCGAGCGTCTTTGGGTAAATCTGCTCGGATTGTTATAAGGGAATCCGAGCGTCTTCAAGGCTTGGACGCTCGGATTCTGCTTCAGAATCCTTTTCTTCACTTTCTTCTTATTCTTGTGAAATTAGTCTTTAGTTCTTGCCTCTCCTTCAATACTCGTCCATCCAATATTATCAAAAAGCTTCCAAATATGCACGAAAGACGGGAATTTCCGCCTTATTATCTCCTTTCCTACAAAACATATAAAATGCACTAGGAAAGCCAAATAGAAAGCATTTGACGGATAAAATGGCTATGGAAAGTTATAATAGTATGCAAAATGGGTTTAATTAGGGGACTAAATGTGCGCAAATAATGTTCACATCATAAACCGGACCGGTGGTTGAATATTCACCCTCCGGATACATTCACAACATGAGACGCTTTAGCTAAGGCGTTCATGGCCAAGTACTATCTGTCATCCAAGACCGCCATGCTTCGTAATGAAATCCATACTTTCCAACAAGAAGATGGGGAATCCTTGGGTGAAGCTTGGGATCGATATCAAGACCTTATTGCTAGTTGTCCACACCATGGGATCCCGGAGTGGTACATCACCCAAACCTTCTTTCAAACATTGTTGCCTAGAACCAAAGAAATGGCAAATGCTTCCGCGGGGGGAGGATTTGATCATTTAGGTGATAAAGAAGGGACGACACTAATCAAGAAGATGGTAGACTCGGAAGCAAATTATGGCTCAAGAGGAAACATGCTTAGGAGAAATGGCAAATTCCCTAAGGAGAACTCTTCTAATGCAAATGCCAAGCTTGATTTTCTCACCAAGCAACTTGAGAAATTGCAAAGGAACCAAGTTCACCAAGCCACCACCTCACATGGTCCATCCATGGAGGAAGTAGCTCAAGTTTTACCTTGTGAGCTTTGTGGGGGGAATGGCCACACTTTTGACATATGTGCCAACAACTATAATGGTGGGTATGAGGAGAATGTCCAAGATGTTAATGCTTTCCAAAGCTATTGCAACAATACAAGACCACTAAGACCACCCTACAACAATCCCAATGTCTAAAACCCAAACACCAACTTCTACCATCTGGGTTTGAAGAACCACCCCAATTTTAGCTACAAGAGTACCAATGTTCAAAACCCACAACATCTTTAATCCCAAGCCCCAAATAATCCACCCGGGTTCTCTCAACCTAGTGTGGATATCAAAATCAAAGAAACACCAACCAAAACTTTGGAAACCAACCTCAAGGTTACCAAGATTTTGGAGGAAATCAAAACAACCAAGGGTTCTATCAAGGGAACTAAGTGAATCAAGCTAATCAAGGATTTGGGCAAGGGTATGATCAAGGGTTTCAAGATCAAGGGCAAGGGCCAAATTTCAACAACAATGGTCCTAGAGGAAATTTTCAAGGGGGACAAAACAACAACCAAGGTCCCAACACTCGGTATGACTATGGGTTCCCTTTACCCACAACCAACCAACCTTATCAAGAACCCCAAAGTGAACCCTCCCAAAATGAATTTTTAAAGATGATAAAGAACATGCAAATGCAACATAGCCAAGAAATGACTAATTTTGCAAAGGCAAGCCAACAAGAACAAGCAAACTTAAGGGCTTCCTTCCATAAAGATATGAGGGAAATGGAATCTAGGATGGCCTCTCATTCTTTGGCTAACCTTGAACGGCCACTCGGTGGTCTATTAGCCTAAGGACAAAGTTCAAAGGACACCTCAAATAGCCACCATGCCCATGCGGTAGTTTTGAGGAGCGATGTAGAGCTTGAGGACCCCTGCAAAGATCTTGAAGTAGAAGTTGATGGGGATCCCAAGAGGAATAGGATGGAAATGAGTGGTGAAAAGGAAAGCCCATCCATAACACCGATGGCTAGAGTGAGTGAAGCCAAGAAGGGGAAGAAAGCTTGTGAAGAGTCTTCAAGTGGGGGAATTCAAGTGGAAAAAGATGTTGATGGATATGTGGAAGACCTTCCTTATGAGGAAGAAGCTATTGAAGAAGTGCCTTTGCAACACACCAAAAAGGTAACAAAGAATTCGGTTCCTCCAAAGGTACCTTCCAATTCTCAACTTATGTCTCATATTCCTTACCCCTCAAGAGCCGTAAAAAGTAGGGAAACCTTTAAATGTGCCAAGTTTTGTGATATGCTTGAGAAACTTGAAGTCACCCTACCCTTTACGGAAGTGATTTTGAACATGCCAACTAACTCAAAATTTTTGAAAGATATCTTGACTAAGAAGAGGGTCTTGGGTGACCAAGAGATAGTGGCAATGGAAGAGGCATGTAGTGCTCATATCCTTAACAAGATGCCCACTAAACTTGGTGACCCGGGAAGCTTTTCAATACCATGTGTAGTTGGTGGTGTTCCTATATCAAGAGCTCTTTGTGACTTGGGAGCAAGTGTGAGTGTCATTCCTTTAAAAGTTGCAAAAAAGATTGGCATTCATAACCTTGCTCCTACTACCATGACTCTCCAATTGGCGGATAGGTCCGTCAAGCGCCCTTTGGGGGTGCTTGAAGACGTACCTGTCAAAGTTGGAAATCTTTTAATCCCCGCCGACTTTGTTGTCCTTGACATCCCGAAGGATAGCCATACCCCCATCATCCTAGGTAGGCCATTTTTGGCTACCGGAGGAGTGCTTATTGATGTGAAGAATGGGCGGCTAACCTTCCAAATTAAGGGCAACAATGTCGAATTTAACCTCTCACATTTGATGAAAAGACCAAGAGTTGAAAGGTTAAGCACTATTGAAGTGATTGATGAGGTAGTTCATGAAGTGGCCCGAGAAGAAGCGGAAATGGAAGAGGTCTTCCAAATTTCATTACATGATGAAGCAATGAAAGAAGATCATGATGTAGATGAGGAGCTTTTGAAGAAAGTGGAGGGCTTTCTCCCTCCAAAGGTACAACTCAAACCTTTACCCCCCTCACTCAAGTTTGCTTTCCTTGGTGAGGGGGAGGCTTACCCCGTGATCATAAATGCTAACCTAAGTGAGTCACAAGAAATGAAACTTTTGAAAACTTTGAGAACTCACAAAGGCTCATTCGGGTATAGCATCGATGACATCAAAGGCTTAAGCCCGAGTTTGTGTATGCATAGAATTGTCTTAGAAGAGGGGAGTCAACCCAAGGTAGATGGTCTTAAGAGGATAAACCCTAAAATGGCCGAGGTAGTTAAAAATGAAGTTTTGAAATTACTTGAGGCCGGGATTATCTATCAAATAACGGATAGCAAATGGGTGAGTCCGGTTCACGTGGTACCCAAGAAGGGAGGGTTGACCATGGTTGAGCAAGAAGACGGGACCCACCTACCTACTATATCGGCGATGGGATGGCGAATGTGTATCGACTATAGGAAATTAAACTTAATGCCGCAACCCTTAAGGACCATTTCCCAATCCCCTTTATAGACTAAATGCTCGAGAGACTTGCGGGTCATGCATATTATTGCTTTCTAGATGGTTACTCCGAGTTCTTCCAAATCCCCATTCACCCGGAGGAGCAAGATAAAACAACCTTCACATGTCCCATAGGAGTCTATGCATATCGTAGAATGCCATTCAGGTTGTGTAATGCACCCGACACCTTTTAAAGGTGCATGATGGCCATCTTTTCGGACTATCTTGAGAAAAGCATGGACGTTTTCATGGATGACTTTAGTGTCCATGAAGACTCCTTTGATCATGGTCTTGACAATTTGACGAATGTGTTGAAGAGATGTGAAGAGCACAACCTTGTCCTAAATTAGGAAAAATGCCATTTTATGGTAGAGGAGGGGGTTGTACTCAGTCACATTATCTCTAGAAGGGGTATTGAGGTTGATGGTGCTTAGGTTGCCGTGATAGAAAACTTGTCACCGCCTTCGAATGTGAAGGGAGTGAGGAGTTTTCTAGGCCACGCCGGATTCTATAGGCGTTTCATAAAAGATTTTTCAAAGATAGCAAAGCCATTGACTTCATTACTCCTCAAAGATGCCCCTTTTGTATTTGATGCACCTTGTCTTGAGTCTTTCAATAGGTTAAAGGAAGCATTGGTCACGGCTCCAATAATCCGGGCCCCGGATTGGAACCTCCCTTTCGAGATCATGTGCGATGCATCGGACTTTGCGGTTGGTGCGGTCCTTGGGGAAGTGGTTGACAAGAAGCATCACGTCATCTATTACACAAGCAAGACCCTTGACCAAACACAATGTGGCTATTCTACGACCGAAAAGGAGGTGTTGGCAATTGTGCATGCCGTTGAAAAGTTTCGGCAATATCTAGTTGGGTCTAAGGTGGTGGTTTACTCCGATCACATCGCCTTGAGACAATTAATGGTGAAGAAAGATGTAAAGCCCCGACTCTTGAGGTGGGTGTTACTACTCCAAGAACTCGATTTGGAGATTAAGGATGAGGCCGGGTCGGAAAATGTTGTGGCTGACCATTTATCAAGATTGACCATTGAGGATCATGGGATACAAGACAAGGGTTGACTTATCAATGAGTGGCTAAGGGATGATGGCCTCATGGAAGTTATCACCAAGACCCCTTGGTTTGCGGATCTTGCAAATTACCTTGTGAATGGTTTCATTCCGGATGACTTCGAACCAAGGGAAAGGAGAAAGTTGAGACATGATGCAAGGAGGTACTTTTGGAATGACCCCCACTTGTTTCGCAAGTGTGGGGATGGAATGTGCCGAAGATGTGTTTCTAGAGAGGAGGGCTTGGAGATCGTTGACCGAGTTCACAATTCCGCTTATGGGGGATATTTGGCAACCTCAAGAACTATTGCCAAGATCCTCCAAGAGGGATTCTATTGGCCCTCCATGTTTAAAGACATCCATTATTTGGTGAAATCGTGTGATGCATGCCAAAGGGTTGGGAATATTGGAAAAAGGAATGAGATGCCCCTTACCAACATATTGGAAATTGAGCTCTTTGATTGTTGGGGGATAGAATTCATGGGACCGTTTCCCAACTCTTGCGGGAATGAATACATCTTGGTAGCGGTGGACTACGTGTCCAAATGGATTAAAGCGGTGGCCTCTCCCACCAATGATAGCAAAGTTGTGATGATACTTTTCAAAGGAACAATCTTTCCAAGGTTCGGGACACCAAGAGTGGTTATAAGTGATGGTGGATCCCATTTTCGCAAAAGTACTTTCAAAGCTCTACTTGAATCACATGGAGTGCGGCATAAAACCGCCCTTGCCTACCACCCTCAAACTAGTGGGCAAGTGGAGGTTTCTAACCGCCAAATCAAGGCCATATTGGAGAAAGTGACAAATAAGAGCCGGAAGGATTGGTCACAAAAGCTTCCGGATGTGTTATGGGCATTGAGAACCGCATACAAGACACCTCTTGGCACAACGCCCTACAAGCTTGTGTATGGCAAGGCATGTCACTTGCCCGTTGAGCTAGAACACAAGGCTTGGTGGGCTCTCAAAGAAATGAATTTTGACTTTGATGCCGCCGGAGAGATCCGATTTCTCCAAATGAATGAGCTTGAAGAATTGAGGTTGAAAGCTTATCAGAGTTCCAATATCTATAAGGACCAAACAAAGAAATGGCATGATGGCAAGATCATAAAGAAAGATATTAGTGTGGGAGACCTTGTTCTCCTTTTCAACTCCAAAGTTAAGGCGTTCCCGGGCAAGCTTAAATCGAGGTGGTCGGGACCCTTCAAGGTGATGCAAATATTTCCTTATGGTGCCTTTGAGCTTTGGACTTTTGGAGTGAGGAATGGGGGAACCTTTAGGGTCAATGGTCAACGCATCAAGCGTTATTATGCGGGTGACAACAAAGGGCCGATTGAGGTGCTCTACCTCGGGGAACCCCTTCCCGAGGGGGAGACAAATTGAAATTTTTGAACAGTGATTTGGTTTGGTGGAGTCCCTCAACAACCACCATTTGTAAATATCATGCATTTTAGGTAGTTAATGAGAGACTTGGGGAACATCTTTTGTCGATTTTGGATTGGTGACGGAGCTCAATATTGAGGAAAACAAGTCTAATTTTCATTCGGCCCAAAATCCCGACATGATGCGTCGGCTTGATAGTGGAAAACAAGATTACCGAGGCCAAATGAAAAGTTCGATTTTCAAGTTAGTGAAAACTTAAACATGTTGGAAAATTGATGAAATTGAGCGAGTGGTGTGCTCTGCCGGTAGGCCGGCAGCCGGTACCCCTACCGGTAGCGAGCACAAATTAATTTTGAAGCAAAACTGGGAAAATGAACCTGGGAGTGTGTTCTGCCGGTAGGCCGACAACCGGCCCACCGGCAGGGAGCACACTATATGAGATTTTAACTTGCAAATGTGGAGAACGCAGAACAAGGAGTGTGTTCTGCCGGTAGGCCGGCAGCCGGCTGACCGGCAGGACACACATCAAGAGTTGAGTTGCTTTGGTGGAAGTTGAGTAAATGAGTGGAGGTGTGTTCCGGTAGGCCGGCAGCCGGCAGGACACACAGGTCAATGGTCAAAATGTATAGAATTAAGCTTGAAGATGTGTTCTACCGGTGGACCGGCAGCCGGTCCGTCCACCGGTAGCGAGAACATTTGAAACTTGAGGGAAAATTTTGAGAAATTTAAAAAAGGGTGTATGCTCAGCCGGCAGACCGGCAAAACACACCTTCTGTTTAGATAAAATTCAACAACTAATTAGCAAACAAAACCGTGCTCCCCGGCAACGACGCCAAAATTTGATAGGGTTGTCGCGTACCCTAAACAAAGATAATATTTTTACCCTAGGCTTGACTAACAAACAAATTAATGTAGTTAGGGAAGTAGGGGTCGATCTCGGGGAGACGGGAGTTGTTAATTAGTTGTCATGGGTCGAATTTTATCTAGGTCGATACGATTGATTTGAGATTTGGTTTATAAATTAAGGCGATAGACAAAATAATAAATAACAATAAAAAGGAAAATCTAGGGGACGGGCTTTCACATGTAAATTAGCATAGGAATATTGTCGAATACGGGTATAGTGAATTCGGTAATTGTCTAAGTCAATGGCACATGCCTCTCGGTTTATTGCCGACAATAAAACGGGTTCTAGAGGCTCTCGCCCTTACTAGGTCGCTTTACTATTATTCCTTTGTCTAATTCCCTTCCCACCTCTCGATTTTAAGTCGGAAATTAACGAGTATAAACAAATGATTGTGGCCGCAATACATAGTTTATAAATTAAATCAAGCAAAGAATATAGACAATTACAATGACAATACAAACCCGATTCAAATAATATAAAACGCTAATTAAACATGTTAACCCCCTTCACCCTAGAATATTAATCTACTCAAACATTATAAAATGTAAACAATTGACAAACATAAGTGTAAATAATGACATAATAACAAATATGAAGATAAGATAATGAAATTGATAAAGGAAAAAGAGGAAAAGAACAATACCAAAAGAAATGGAACAAGAGAGCGAGAAATTGGAAGAACGGAATGTTTAGATTAAAACCGAATCGGAAATGTAAAATAATTGAAACGAACTACGTACGAAGTATTATAATAATGTAGATTTTTTAATTGTAAACCTAAACTAAGCTAAAAGCTAAATGACGGCAGACGGCAGACGGCAGAAATATCTCCCTCGAAATGACGGAGCTGCTGCAATTTATAGCATTTGAACAAAGCAGACCAACAGTCACGTGAATCTGACCTAGCGGCTGCCACTCCGATCGGGGCCACCACCACCCCGATCGGGGACGTGACTTTGTGTTTTTTTATTCTCTAAATTTCAAACTTGGCTGTGCTTGTGTGTCACCCTGGTGGCTAGGGGTTGTAAGCTCGGGGTTACAATGGACAACCTGTTTTGCTTCTCCAACACCACGCCACGACCAGGAAACCACCACAAAACCACCAGGCAACGGTGGCAAAGGTGGCTAGGCTTACTTGGGCGGGATTGCCCTTGTTTTTGTGCTTTTTTTGTGAATGGTTTTGTTTGGTTGGATTTTGGGCGGGATTGCCCTTGTTTTTGTATTGCAAGTTGTTTTTTGTTTTTGGATTTATCCATTTCATGCCGTCGTAATGCCGAAATTCCGGCTGACGTTTTTTGTTGTTGCTTTTTTGATAGCAGGGTATCGTCTGGGACCTATGGGGTCCGTCATTGAGGCTTTGGAGGAGGGAGTCGATCCTGGAGGGGCTGTAGCAGCCGAGGAGGCTGCCGTATTCAAGGCGGTGGTGGAGGATGCTTTCGTAGAGGAGGAGAGGCGGCTGATATGGCCAGCTTGTCCTTTTCGTTGTGGCTCATAGACAGGGTGGCTGATGAGTGGGGTTCAGTATCGGAATGGTGCATCGCATCATGGTTCTGAGCCTCCTCATTATCCGAAGTCTGCAAGACACTGTCCTCTTTTTTGTCGTGGAGCAGGAGCGGGGGTTTATCGTCATGGTAACCTCCTCTGCTTTCGCAGTTACTGCTTTGTTTCCCATGTTTCTCCCTTTCTTTTCTGATCGGAAGGGTAGGGAGTGCTTAGTTCGGTAGGTGGCGGATAGCCCCCAGTTCGTTGTCTTAGGCCAGTGTCTGTATGATAGACGTTTGTTTTAGGCCAGTGTCTGTATGATAGACGTTTGTTTTAGGCCAGTGTCTGTATGATAGACGTTTGTTTTAGGCCAGTGTCTGCATGATAGACGTTTGTTTTAGGCCAGTGTCTGTATGATAGACGTTTGTTTTAGGCCAGTGTCTGCATGATAGACGTTTGTCGATGTATTTTGCGTAAGGCGGTTTGTATATATGTGTTTTTGGATTGTGGTTCATTTTGTGATTTTTGGCTTTTTGTGTTGTGTTTAGGAGGAGCGCTGTCGGCTGTTGATTCTCCTTTTGCTTTGCACCAGTTCCTGCGTCGTTAGTGTAGAAAACAGGCAACAAATAACACATACGCATAAACGCAAACACGTAAAAGCATTTGATTGAAAAACAAAAGTTAACCAAGATGACTTGAAGTTAAAATTTGAGATTTTGAAATGACATTTGAAAATTCCGTGACAAGTCGTCACGTTCGGAATTCAAAAAGAAATTGATTTGAAAATTTGAGCAATTAACTCGTGTCGTGAATTAAATTGCATCGAAATTATTGAAATTGACTCGAAAAATTCAAACTCAAACCGTCAGGAAAGAATTTTAGAAAAGGATTTTTGCGAGTATATTTGATTTTTGATTTTTGAGGTCAAGACTCGAATTTGTGAGTGCTTGAATTTTGAGGAAAATTGACGTCGTGTTATCAATTCTCGATTTTGATTTTTGCCGGCAAATTGCGAAAAAGCGAAAAATTTTCGGAATTTCGACTGACATATGTGGACAGCGGGCCGCCCACGGGGGCGCTTGGTGAAGGGGCTCGAAAACAAGCGTTTGCATTTTGTATGGAGTCGCCACCAATTTTTATGGGAAATTGGAACCGTTCGAATACCTCGTGTCATGTCAAGACACAAAGTAGTGACATGAACACTAAGCAATCGTTACCCTTAGCATTCTATGTCTAGAATGACTCTCGTGGAGGCCAATGAACACGGGTGCTCACGGAGATCTGGAGTAAGGGGTGAGGGTACGTATTAGGAAGCTCTTTTGATCGAACACCTAATCCCGCCCGCCTCGATAGCGGCCTCTACTAATGATTAGGGAAGTTATTCGTACTTGATATACCGTCGGCTATATGCATGCAATGCAACATCCAAGTTTTAATCCTAGCATGTGAGAATTAGACTAAGTCGGTTGACATGTAATTAGCAAACAATTAATGTCGAAGTTGGGATTTAAGGTCGATTTACATGTGAGAAACATACAAATGATACAAAATACAATAATAATAAATCACAATAAAGAAAATTACATTAATTACAATGGAACAGGCGATTTATGTCGAAAATACCGCTAAAACGGATAATTTGAGAAAATGGAACAAAAGGATAAAACAAAGAAATACGAACAAGTCGGAAGGTGATAATACGATTAATAGTTAGTTAATACGTAGCTAATTTAAACGAGGTCAAGGCGAAAAAAGGAGTTCGGACGAATTCACCACAGAACAGCGCGCAGAAAGACTGCGCCCTTTGGAAGAGGCGCATCGATTCTTGCGTCTGTTCCAAGGGTGAGTTCCCAGCTGTAAGCGGAATCGCAAATCGTTAATGTTATTTGTTAATTTAAGGGATTGATTACGATATTAGACTCGGATGAAAGTGATTAATGAATTATTTACATATGATTGAGGTCATAAAACAGTAAAACATGGATGAGACGGAAATAAGACGGATTAATTATGTGAAGGGTCGATGTTAATGAATGATTAATTAAACTAACTAACTAAACGAATTATTAACTAAACATGATGAACGACGACGAATTAATGACTAAACAGGTGAAAATATATCAACAATGAATCCCAGAAACTCAACATGGTTAAATTGAATCTCTAAAATCCGGGTTTGAATTTAATGACGAAAACCCGTAAATATGGATTATTAGGGATTTGAGTCGGATTTATGACGATTTAAACATGTTAATGGCGATGGTTAATATACATATGAATTATCAAACTATCAAGTGAACGAATTAACAGACTAACAAAACAAAAGAAATTAATTTGATACGAATTACAGAGGACGGAGGAAGAAGAAAAGAAGCAGGAACTGCGGCAGCCTCACGAAGAGGCGCAGCAGGTGCTGCGCTCCTTCGAAGAGGCGCAGCGGTTGCTGCGTCTTTTCTCGACGTCTGTCTACTGGAAATCCGCAAAAAAAGGTTTTAAAGACGGTTTTAGAAATCGGTTTTAATGAGATGCTTTCGACATAAACCTTACAATTGTTATGCAATAATTAAAAATACAATAAATAAAAGAGAGATTAATACACCCTCAGACTTACATGTTGACGGAACGAGAAGAACTAAGAAGATCGATTAGTGAATGCTCGACGCGAATGCAAGGAAAGAGTGCCCTCGTAAGAGGAAAACGATTTAACAAGTTGATTAATTAGATTGATTGAGTGTAGTGGTCAAATTGGTCGGTCATGCAACGGAGAGGTCGGTACCGGAAAGATCCGAGCTTACGTGGTCGGAAGTCCAAGCACGTAGGCGCCAATTAGTAAGAACGAAGTCTAGAATGCAAAGGGAGAAGAGAAGGGCGGACACTCGCGTGAGAAATATGAGGAACGAAGCTCCCTATTTATACTAATCACACGACGGAATTATGGTAAGACTAGGACACGGAAGGAAAGATCCGGAAATAACCGACTTAGGTTAAAACACGGAAACTTGGACAAAAAGAAAGCCCTGGAAAAAGGCGCAGCAGGCACTGCGTCCCTTGGAAGAGGCGCGACCCTCCGCGTCCTTTCCCGGTAGGTTCCTCCGCGTAGAAAACGCGTTTGACAGCCTGTCGTATTTTAGGCATAACTTTCTCTACAAGACTCGGATTAAGGTGATTTCGGTGGCGTTGGAAAGCTAAGAAAGAGATCTAGAACTTTCTGTGAAATAGGCCTGACCCAAAAAACTCGTTATGACCTCGTAAAATGGGCCTAAAGGTCGGGTTGTCATTTTAGCTAAATGAAATGCACATTTTGTAATGTAAACTTTTAGTTTAGCCTAATGAAGTGACATGTGACTCAAAATGAGATATAATCTCAACATTTTATGACATCCTAACCTTAGGTAGACAATCACGTTGCTTTGACTCGGGATTTGACGGTTTATGGAAATGAAGACGGTTTTTGACCCGGACTCCAAATGTACTCTAATTACTGCCAAAACGACCGTATCGGCACGTAGATGACAATTATGAGGTAGATATTAATGTTTGAGCGATCACTTGAGGATAAACTTACGAACTGTCACAAATCGTTCCGCGTACCAAACATGCGGCCCAATCATCACCGGGTGGTTTGCGGGAGGTGCAGAAACGAGGTGTCTACAGAGCCCCCACTTTGACTGAGGCTTGGACAAGGCGAAAGTCAAAGTATAGCCATCAGGTCAATCGAAGATTACAACTTGACGACTATGGCGACGCTAGGCGGCTCAAGGGGTCTGAACCAAGGACCTGTCGTCGGGGAACATTTTAGAGTTATGTCGACTTAGGGAGGGTCGTTTAAAGTCCATTAGACTACGTAAGGAGGCTCGCCAGCCATAAGAAGAGACCATACCTGAGACTTCTTTCTCGAGATGCTTCCGGAGTTGTGTAGGAGCTAAGGGTAAGCGTAGGAGCTAAGGGTAAGACCTAAAGGATATATAAGGATTGTGCTAGGGTATGGGGCCCTAAAGGAAAGCATCGTCGGGAAGGAGGCCTAAAGTAAGTTCAACTTAAGGGGTAAACCGAAGGCTGGGGATAGGAACTCTATTGAAGGTGATCCTAAAGGAATATGATCCTAAAGAAAAAAGGTGATCCTAAAGGAATATGATCCTAAAGGCTATAAGGTGATCCTAAAGGAATATGATCCTAAGGGTAGAAGTGTATGAACTCTAGGGAGTTTGGGAACCTAAAAGAAGCTAGGTGTGTGAACCTGGGTGTACGAACCTAAAAGGACGGCTGGTATGGGAACTTAAAGGCTTGTGAACCTAAGAGGAATCGGGATCCTGGGGTTAAGTTTAGGAACTACTGGGTTACTAATTCTTATTTTAAACACGTGCGTTAAGCTTTCTGAGGTATGAGAACTCCAAAAGGATTTTATGGGTTTATGAACCTAAGGAAGGAGTGCTCTGGTTTGGGAACTTTCGGAGAACGACACCTTTGTCGAACTCTACGAGGAAACAATAATATTGAGGGTAGCAGGACGTCGGTAGAAACTGCTGGGGAATCTGCTTGCGTCGGTCTCAAGCGAACTCTGGCAAAAACTTGAGGTTGAATCTGCTTGCGTCGGTCTCAAGCGAACTCTTGTTGGGGAATATACTGACGATTAGGAACATCTAGATCGCCATGGAAGAAATCTTGAGTGAGCAATACTTTGCAAAATATCACTCTTATTGGGACAAATATTTTGACGACTAGGAACATCTTGATCGTCATGGAAGAAATCTTGAGTGAGCAATACTGCAAAATACTGCTACGCTGGGGAGAATGAAGACTTGGGTGAAGCCCCTAGTCGGAGCGAGCACTGCTTCTGATACTTACCTGCATGGATATTAGCCACACAAGAATGCAATCTAATATGCAAATAGAACATAAACACATATGCACGTAAGCAATTATCACATGGACCTCGAATGAGGAAACACATAGGTTTTGCAAAAGGCGTTTCTTTTTAAAAGTCGTTTAAAACTTGTTCAAAGAAGTTTGTCGTTTGTAATGTGATATGCATATTCAATGGGCTTTAGACATATGGCTTGACATGACACAAACCTCATACAGACGTGACGCGAAATGTAGACTTAGGTTGGACTGATGCGACACTAACTTAGATTTGACGCGACACATGGATGACTTTGACAGACTTTGCTTAAGCATGCGCAACCCCTAGCCAAGTACGGGTGACAACGCGTATAAATTCCAAAGGTAGAAGAATTGCAAGAATGATGAAGGCATATATAGGCCAGGCATGAGCCATGGATCATCTGTCTACTTGGACTTCTTTCACCACCGTTTGCTGTAAAAGAGACGCCTCTTGAGGCACGATGACTTGGAGAATCGATCTAAGACCTTATCATCGCCTGGACCGAGCACTAGCTAGACTCAAATGAGAGAGGAATAAAGGAAGGGTGGCATCTCGGAAGAGAAGCCCCCAGGATGAGAAGATGACTCTGGACTTTTGGTAAAAGAGAGACTGGGCGACAATAAGGAGCCCCCAGTATAGAGGTATTGGTTGTGGAAGGGATGTTAATTGAGGTCGGAAGGTTGAAAATTGTGATAGTTGAGAATTGAAAGTTGAACGTTGATGGTATGATAATTGAGATTGAAAGTTGGGATGGTTGTGTCCTTGAGGACTGCCTACGTATTCACGTGAAGTGAAATCAAACCAGATCGTAGTTCTGAGGTTTGGTTAATTTTGTTTGGGTGTTGTGGTTGTATCCTTCTTGTGTAAGAAAGGACTGCCTACGTATCCACCTAAAAAGGTGAAATCAAACCAGATCGTAGTTCAGGTGTGTGCCTAAGCTTATGTTGTTAGGACCTTAAAGTGCAGGGGTTAGGAGAGTATTTTCCTTTGGTGACTCGAAGAATCGATTTGAGATAACTCCCTCTAATCATAGACCAAAGAGGTATAATTAAGTTTGTAAAAAATTCCTTGTCGTGTGAGCACATCTAAAAGTGGACCCTAAGGATGAATATGGGCATGTCCTGTTCTGGGTAGCAAAGTATTTGAAGACTCCGTGTATGGGTCAAGGTGAAACTGGATTGGATATTTGGAATGTGGAGCTCGGTAATAAGAGGCTTTGATGAACAAATCTCTGGAGCTTGATTTTGTGGTGTTAAGGCTTTATGGTATTATGGCTTGTAATGTGGCTTGGAAATGGAGTCTCTTGGCTTGATGTAGCCTGAGCACGTGAAGGGTAGGTTAAAATGATGCGGGATCAAGTTTCCATGTCTTGGCCCTAAAGGATGGGTATACTTGACGAGCTTGAGAGGATTCTCAAAATTCCTAACTATCTCCCCATAACGGTCTCGAGAAGGACTTAGGGTGTGATGTGTGAAAGGCTAAGTGAGGGTGCTAGCTAACCATCTTCATTGATGTCTTGATTCTATATAGAAATCAGCAGTATTCATTTCAGCATTTGATTCCAGGCTTGTTCTTGATTTGGACTCAGATTCTTGGTCTGGAATATACCTCGGCTTTTGCTCATATTTTTGATTCGGGTTTTGAGGATGACTTTGACTTTGGATATTGACTTGCTTGATTGAGCCTTTTTATTTTGACTCTTTTGTCTTGGGCTATGGGCATAATTGTGGCCTTGGATATTGACCTCAATTTCTCTTGATTGAGCCTTTGGCTTTGATCATGGCTCATATTGTCTTGGATTTGCTTGCATAACTTGGATTTGGGTCCGACTAGCACCTTTAGTGTGAAACGGGTTGGTCTTTAGTAACAGGGGTTGTTTATTGTGGGGAATGGGCTTGCCTTCCGTCATGGATCGCTAACAAGGGAGATGGTCTGGATTCGTCCTAGAATCTCTTGAGATATGCTCGTCCTAGACTAGGGTTATATTGTGGTTTCTATTGCCAGACATGGAATAGGTAAAGAAAAGAACACGGAGTTTCAGGTCCTCTACAACTTTGAATGGAACATCATCTAAGTGTACTCACATCGACTTGGCATGTGTGGTTGTTTGTTGCTCATTTTAAAAAATGTCTCAAATCAATTCTTGTTGTCACAGGAAAAGGGATAAGAGAAGAGATATGATAGAATACGTGGATTGAAAAGTGTACTTTTATTGAGGTGGATAATAAATGTATTTAACATAGACTCGAGAAGACATGTGACTCGGGGGACAGCCCCCAGGTTGTCACTAGAAACGGAAATGGACATAAAGAAAGACACAATGACAAAATTATGGGATATAAAGCCTAAGACTCGGACTCGGACTCGGACTTGATTTCAGATCTAGACTCGTAATCATCGGCCCATGCTTGAACATTTTCTCTTCCAGCAACTGGCTTTGACACCTGACTTTGAGCATTCACCCATTTGAGCACCCCATCCTCATCATTGGGAACATTGGAAGGATAACAGTCAAGAAGAGTTTCTTGATAAGTGGTATATCCATGAGGATTGCCTAAGCTACCTTGTGGGTTAAAAGTAGAGAGAGACAATTTCCCGCTTTCGATCATGTCTTGGATCACGTGTCTCAGTTTGAAACATTTCTCTGTATCATGTCCTTTGCCCCTGTGATATTGGCAATAGGCATTCTCATCCCAGAACTTGGATTTCCTTTCTGGTTCCGGAGTAGGTCCTATAGGCTTCAACATTCGTTGTTCCATGAGTCTCTGAAGGGCATCGGCGTACCTAATACCAATGTTGGTAAATTTCCTAGGAGGTGTGCCCTTATTTTCGGAAGCCTTTGTAAATGACCTTGGAGAGTTGTTAGGTTTCTTTGACGAAGGATCCATGAGGATGCTTTTATTGATTTTGATTCCCAGATGAGGAGAACTAAGAATAGATTGTCCACTTGTTGCTTTCTCCTTAGGACTGTCAAGTTGAGGGTTTGTCTGGACACTTTTCATTTTGAGAGGTTGGGCCTCAAGCTTCTTACCCATTTCGGCGAACTGGTTTTCTATGTTGGAAAGTCGAGAGTTTAGATTATCAATAGCTCCTTCTAACTTGGAAAATTTATTGTTGAAGGCAATGGAAAGCATGAGCATTCCATTTTGGATATCTTCATCTTCGAGGACATTGATTTCTTTATCATCATGATGATTGAGGAGATGAGAACAGTCCAAGAACGATTCTTCGTCATGTTTAATGATACTAGACCCAAGAGGGTCGATTTTCCTGGATTTCTTGGCGGAAGGTGGTTCTGGAAGCATCCCCTCTTCGATCATATCTTGGATGGTGTGTTTCAAGAGAAAACACTCTTCAATATCATGACCTCTACCTTGGTGATATAAGCAGTATTTGTTGCCCTTCCAGAGGTTCACCTGTTTCTCTAATGGTGGATCCAGAGTCGGTCCTATTGGATGTAGCTTACCTTGGGCAGAAAGTCTCTTCAAAGCATCGGCATAAGACATGCCTAAATCGGTAAGCACCCTTTGATGCCTCCCAGGTTTCCTTTCAGCTGTTTTCGGCTTTCTAGGACGATGGTTATTGCAAGAGGTAAGCTTTGGATGACCTAGACTAGAGGTTTCTCCAGGTGGTGTGTTCTTTTCCACCATTCCGTTTTCAAGGGTGAGGACGCGAATGCTCAAATTTTCCACTGTAGCTTGAACTCGTAGGACCATGGCATAAATGTCTTGGAGAGACATGGTGATTGTGGCTTGAACTGCTTCGTGACCTTGCTGATTGACAGAACTTGATGGATTCCTACTCGACAGAAATGACGCGCATCACAACTCGATTCGACATGGGATCACGCATACTAAGGCAACAAATAAAGGAAGGGATAAGATGACACATCTAGACTTGACTTGTGAACTCGTGAAATGTCGTGAGCGACTTCTCGTGTTTGAATTCATGGTGCTTGACTTTAATTTTAGACTCGAGTGTTGACTTTGACGGAGCGACATTTATATAGTTGACCTTATTGACGGGATTGAAGACACGTGTTGATTTTGGACTCGAGGTTTGCTTATAGGTGTTAAGAAGACTGTTGTAGTTTAGACTCAAATATGAGGCCCATTGAGACTCGTGTGTTGAGCGTGTGACTCGAGTGTTTAGATCCTAACTGAATTGGGGTAGGGGGTCCAAAATGACGGCGTGACGCCTTAGGACTTGACTTGAATTTGAAAAGACCCAAAGTGTAAAGGAAGACGGGTTTATGACTCGACAGAGTTCCGACTAGGACATAGTCGGTTTGAACTTTGACTCTAACTTAGCCCAATTGAATTTACATATTTACATTTACATGTTGGAAAGTATTTTGTTTTTTTTTTTAAAAAAAACGTTTTTTTTTTTGTTTTTTTTTTTTTGGATTTTTGTTTTTGTATTTGGTTTTGAAATGGGTTTTAGGCCCGAAGTTCGACTCGACATATGGACAGAGTTTTGACTGGTTTTGCCTTTTTCGAAAATTTACATTTTAAAAGAGGTTTTGATTTTCTTATAAAATTTGTCATGGTTTTATTTAGAAATGGTGATCACGTAAGGTACAAACATTTATACAAGCATTATAACGGGATGCTGAGTGCATTTAGAAGGGTTTTGGTTTAAAGGGTGGGTTGCCATACCGAACCATCAAACCCGAAGTCTGTGGAGAGGCTCGTGCCAAACAAGAGTAAGGCCGATTCCTAGTCCATTTCCTCAAGTAGTGAAGGCCCTTGATACAAACAAGAGTAAGCATCATGGTATGGATGACGTCAATCGCTATCCATCCTTGGGCCCAAATAAGAATTAGGACCGTTTAGACGGGACGATTGGTCGAATGGGTTGGGTTGGGCCTAGGAAGGCCGAATAAAACGGTCTAGGAAGACCGAGTTATGAAAACCGACAATTGTCTTGTACAAATTATTCCCTAACCTTGTTCGAGTTTCACCCTAGCTACACGTAAGTGTATATTCCCCAGCAGAGTCGCCAAACTGTGGACAGCGGGCCGCCCACGTGGGCGCTTGGTGAAGGGGCTCGAAAACAAGCGTTTGCATTTTGTATGGAGTCGCCACCAATTTTTATGGGAAATTGGAACCGTTCGAATACCTCGTGTCATGTCAAGACACAAAGTAGTGACATGAACACTAAGCAATCGTTACCCTTAGCATTCTATGTCTAGAATGACTCTCGTGGATGCCAATGAACACGGGTGCTCACGGAGATCTGGAGTAAGGGGTGAGGGTACGTATTAGGAAGCTCTTTTGATCGAACACCTAATCCCGCCCGCCTCGATAGCGGCCTCTACTAATGATTAGGGAAGTTATTCGTACTTGATATACCGTCGGCTATATGCATGCAATGCAACATCCAAGTTTTAATCCTAGCATGTGAGAATTAGACTAAGTCGGTTGACATGTAATTAGCAAACAATTAATGTCGAAGTTGGGATTTAAGGTCGATTTACATGTGAGAAACATACAAATGATACAAAATACAATAATAATAAATCACAATAAAGAAAATTACATTAATTACAATGGAACAGGCGATTTATGTCGAAAATACCGCTAAAACGGATAATTTGAGAAAATGGAACAAAAGGATAAAACAAAGAAATACGAACAAGTCGGAAGGTGATAATACGATTAATAGTTAGTTAATACGTAGCTAATTTAAACGAGGTCAAGGCAGAAAAGGAGTTCAGGGACAGAATTCACCCTGGAACAGGCGCAGCAGGCACTGCGCCCTTTGGAAGAGGCGCATCAGTTGCTGCGTCTGTTCCAAGGGTGAGTTCTGGCTGTGAAGCCGGAACTGCAAATCGTTAATGTTATTTGTTAATTTAAGGGATTGATTACGATATTAGACTCGGATGAAAGTGATTAATGAATTATTTACATATGATTGAGGTCATAAAACAGTAAAACATGGATGAGACGGAAATAAGACAGATTAATTATGTGAAGGGTCGATGTTAATGAATGATTAATTAAACTAACTAACTAAACGAATTATTAACTAAACATGATGAACGACGACGAATTAATGACTAAACAGGTGAAAATATATCAACAATGAATCCCAGAAACTCAACATGGTTAAATTGAATCTCTAAAATCCGGGTTTGAATTTAATGACGAAAACCCGTAAATATGGATTATTAGGGATTTGAGTCGGATTTATGACGATTTAAACATGTTAATGGCGATGGTTAATATACATATGAATTATCAAACTATCAAGTGAACGAATTAACAGACTAACAAAACAAAAGAAATTAATTTGATACGAATTACAGAGGACGGAGGAAGAAGAAAAGAAGCGAGAATCTGCGGCGGCCTCAAGAAGAGCGCGCAGTGTGCGCGCTCCTTCGAAGAGGCGCAGCGGTTGCTGCGTCTTTTCTCGACGTCTGTCTACTGGAAATCCGCAAAAAAAGGTTTTAAAGACGGTTTTAGAAATCGGTTTTAATGAGATGCTTTCGACATAAACCTTACAATTGTTATGCAATAATTAAAAATACAATAAATAAAAGAGAGATTAATACACCCTCAGACTTACATGTTGACGGAACGAGAAGAACTAAGAAGATCGATTAGTGAATGCTCGACGCGAATGCAAGGAAAGAGTGCCCTCGTAAGAGGAAAACGATTTAACAAGTTGATTAATTAGATTGATTGAGTGTAGTGATCAAATTGGTCGGTCATGCAACGGAGAGGCTGGTACCCGGAAAGATCCGAGCTTACGTGGTCGGAAGTCCAAGCACGTAGGCGCCAATTAGTAAGAACGAAGTCTAGAATGCAAAGGGAGAAGAGAAGGGCGGACACTCGCGTGAGAAATATGAGGAACGAAGCTCCCTATTTATACTAATCACACGACGGAATTATGGTAAGACTAGGACACGGAAGGAAAGATCCGGAAATAACCGACTTAGGTTAAAACACGGAAACTTGGACAAAAAGAAAGCCCTGGAAAAAGGCGCAGCAGGCACTGCGTCCCTTGGAAGAGGCGCAGCACCTGCTGCGTCCTTTCCCGGGTAGGTTCCTCTGCGCGTAGAAAACGCGTTTGACAGCCTGTCGTATTTTAGGCATAACTTTCTCTACAAGACTCGGATTAAGGTGATTTCGGTGGCGTTGGAAAGCTAAGAAAGAGATCTAGAACTTTCTGTGAAATAGGCCTGACCCAAAAAACTCGTTATGACCTCGTAAAATGGGCCTAAAGTTCGGGTTGTCATTTTAGCTAAATGAAATGCACATTTTGTAATGTAAACTTTTAGTTTAGCCTAATGAAGTGACATGTGACTCAAAATGAGATATAATCTCAACATTTTATGACATCCTAACCTTAGGTAGACAATCACGTTGCTTTGACTCGGGATTTGACGGTTTATGGAAATGAAGACGGTTTTTGACCCGGACTCCAAATGTACTCTAATTACTGCCAAAACGACCGTATCGGCACGTAGATGACAATTATGAGGTAGATATTAATGTTTGAGCGATCACTTGAGGATAAACTTACGAACTGTCACAAATCGTTCCGCGTACCAAACATGCGGCCCAATCATCACCGGGTGGTTTGCGGGAGGTGCAGAAACGAGGTGTCTACAACATGGAAACGATCCATCGCGGATCGGGGCGACTAGCCCTTCCCCCCTTAAAAAAAAGAAAGAAAAATCCGTATGTTTAAAGCTGCGTCATGAAAACCGTGTCGGATTTCGTAAAACGCGAAAACAAGGAAATGTGAGTGTGAGGAAACACAAAATGTCCCGGATTATCCCGAAGAGGCGCGAGCTTCCTGGCGGGAGGTTTGAGGTGTCAGGAGAAAGCACAAGTTGAAAGAGACAAGTCATCAGCGGGAATCCTGGAGAAGGTCCAAAGAGGCGCGAACAGCCTGGCGATGGAAGCCGGCTCTCCTCTTTTTCTGAGAAATGCGCTGATCATTTTGTATAAATAAGGACGTTTGCGCTTCATTGTTTCATCATCCGAAACACAAAAACATCTCTACAAAACCTCTTTTTCTTCCACAAAAATATTTCATGGATACTTTTGAGAACGCATTGCGACAATGGTGCCGGGATTTTTCGCCTCCCGAAAAGCATCAACTCGTTTGCATGGGAGTTGGCCAATTGTTGGTGCTTCGTCAAGTCAAGGTGCAACCTTCGTTTCTTGAAGTGTGTTCTCGGTTTTGGGATTCGAAACACCATGTTTTCGTTTTCCCGAAAGGCGAGCTTTGTCCTCTTGTCGCAGAAGTTGGAGCCATTGGTGGGTGGCCGGGTTGTGCTCCGGTGCTTCCTCCGACTTGGTTGTGCTACAAGGATAAATTCCATTCCATGTTGGGCTTATCAACAAGCCAAATAAACTTTCTTCTTGCTCCACATGGTGTGGATATGTTGGCTCTTATCAATATCTTTTCAAACCGATTAGATGTTAATGTCTCGGAGGTGGTTAGGAGAAGGGCTCTTGCATTTTGCCTTGTCCATGTGTACCTCTTTGTTGATGTCTTGAAGAAGGAGGGGCCGAGATGCCATGGTAGCATGACCCTTATCCATGTGATTGAGCAAATGGAGCATGGTAGAGATCCATCATGGTTGGTGCTTGGAGCGATTATCCAAGCTTTGGACAAGGAAGGCTCTTGTGGAGAAGCTCCCTCTTTTGGATCACCAAGGATCCTCCAATTGTGGCTATTGGAGAGGCTAAGGTATGTAGAGCCTCCGGTTAATCCTTCTTCTTACTCCTTCCGTCACCTTACTATGAGGAAGAAGTTGTACCCGGATAGTTTTGCTTCCACCGAGGCCTATTGGGCCACAAGATTGGCGGAGGAGGGTGGTCCTCATATCCGTTGGGTGGTGCCGTGGTGGCACTTGAGGTCCTTCACGGGGTTGCCCGCTTCGGGTGCTAGTCCTCGTTCTTTGATGGTGGTGGGTTTGAAGGTTGTTTCCTTGATATATCCCGAAAGGCTCATGAGGCAAATGGGGCGTCAACAAAAGGTGCCCGCTCAAGATACTCTTGTCCAAGAGAATGTTTTCCGGAATTCCGAGCTTGTGGAATTCTTTGAAAGGTGGTGGGCCACTCGGCCGCTTTGGGAGGTGCCAAACCCCGCTGCCACGACATGGGTGACTCCCGCTTATGTCAAGTGGTCACGAGCTCCGTCCTTGGAGGAGAGATCCAAATTTCGTAAGGACGAGGTTGTCGATTTGAAGTATCGAGAGGTTGGCAAGGCCAACCGTGCCTTCTTTGAGGAGTATGTTGATGGAGCTACCCCCGATGTGATGAGACCACCGAAGAGGAGTAGTTCCGGCCCCAAGAACATGGTGGGCTGTGCATTGGCCCTTTTTGGGTCGAACATGGGGTCTTGTGCTAGACGGGAGGCCGTCGCCGTCTTAGATCCGTTTAGGATCCGTTCCGAGGAAGAAGTCCATGCTAGGCGGGCCAACAAGAAGAACAAGGGGAAGATGTACCCCGAGGGAAAAGGCAAGGGTAGAATGGAAGAGTGAAGACCTCCATTACCCACTTTATTATTATGTTGTATTACTGTTGTGAGTTTTTATTATGTTGTACTAGCTAGTTGTTGTGTGTTTTGTGCTAGTTTTATTATGTGAGGTGCGTTGGTTGACACCTTAGCTTTGACAATTTTTAGACTCGTCGAGCTTTATTTGTTGTTGAAATTGTAATCCCTCCCATTATTAATTAAATAAGAGGATTGCCCGCGTCGAAAATTGTGAACGCTTGTTTCTACCATCCATTTTGTAAAGGCAATTCGGTTTGAATCGTCCTAGACATTTGCACTTAAAGTGGTATTTTGTGGAAAAGGAGAAAGGCTGATTTTTGTATTTTTGTGGGAAAGGGAATGGTTTTCCCTTTCTCTTTTTTATGAAAGTTGATGTGGGTGATGTTTTTTTGATTGTGGGGATGGTTGTATCCTTCTTGTGTAAGAAATGACTACCTACGTATCCACCTGAAGAGGTGAAATCAAACCATGATCGTAGTTCGAAATGTTTTGTAAATTTGAATTGGGTTTTGTGGTTGTATCCCTCAGGCATAAGAGGGACTGCCTACGTATCCACCCGAAGAGGTGAAATCAAACCATGCTCGTAGTTCAGGGGGTTTGTTTTGTTTTAGTGCAAATGGACGTTGCCTTTGACAGATCAAAGGACATTCGAAACGGGCAAGGTGCCGTAGCTTAGACTCGATAAAACATGCAATTTCAAATCAGAACACGTTGCGGAATTTGACTTGAATATGGTTGAGGTCGTTGCTAGTTGTAAAACTAGGCTAGGTCGTTGGTTGCTATGGTTCAAGGGTAGTACTTTTTGAGTTGGTCTAGGTTGGTCGGGTTTGTAAAGTCCTCCCCATCTAGGTCACTCAGTCTCACTGCGCCCCCCGAAAGTATTTTCTTAACCAGGTATGGCCTGACCTAGTTGGGTTTGAACTTTCCCCTCGGATCGACGGGTAATGGTGCTCGAACTGACTTGAGGACCAAGTCGCCCTCCTGGATGTTTCTGGGTTTAACCTTTTTGTTGAATGCCCGTTGTATACATCGTTGGTATAACTGGACGTTGTGCAAGGCGTTGAGTCGCCGTTCGTCTATAAGAGTGAGTTGTTCGTACCTTCGATGGGTCCATTCCGCCTCAGGGACTTGACTCTCCAGTAGTATGCGTAGAGATGGGACCTCTAATTCTACCGGTTGAACCGCCTCCATACCGTATGCTAGGTAGAAGGGTGTGGCGCCTGTCGGTGTTCGAATGGAGGTTCGGTATCCAAAGAGTGCGAATGGGAGTTGGCTTGGCCAATCGCGGTAGTTGTCTTGCATTTTCTTGATAATGGTGACAAAAGTTTTGTTTGCTGCCTCCACCGCTCCGTTAGTTTGGGGACGGTAGAGGGATGATCGATGTCGTTTGATCTTGTATTTGTCCAGAAAAGCTTGAGTTTCCGCACGGAAGTGAGAGCCTTGATCGCTGATGATTTCATGGGGTACCCCATATCGGCAGATGATGTTGTTTTGAATGAACTTGGCCACTTGTTTGGCGGTCAAGATTGCATATGACTGTGCTTCTACCCATTTGGTGAAGTAGTCGAGGGCGACGAGGACGAAGCAATGCCCCTTGGTGCCTACCGGGTTGACTTTCCCGATGATGTCGATGCCCCATGTTGAGAAAGGCCAGGGTGACGTCATGGTGTACAAAAGGGATGGTGGTATGTGTTGTATGTTGGCGAAGATTTGGCAATTGTGGCAATGTTTGACGTAGTTACGGCAATCGGCTTCCATGGTGGTCCAGTAGTAACCTAGCCGCGTGATTTTCCGTGTAAGCATCATTGCACTCATGTGAGGGCCACACTCTCCGTCGTGAACCTCTCCCATGACTTTCTTGGCTTTGTGATGGTCGATGCAAAGGAGGAGAATTCCTTGGGGTGTTCTTTTGTAGAGTTGATTTTGGTTCATCACGAATTGTGATGCAAGTAAACGGATGGCTCTTTGTCCTCTTTGATCAGAGTTGGGAGGAAATTCGTTTTTGGTTTTGTAATTGAGGATGGCTTGGTACCAAGGTTCATCATGGCTTTCCTCGTCGTCGATAATGGCACAAATGTGAGCTGGCTCGCTCCGTCTTTCGACACATAGGGGCATTGATGTCATGTTGTCAGGTATGTTGACGAGCGTGGCAAGTTTTGCCAGGGCATCAGCAAATTGATTTTCCTCTCGTGGCAAGTGGAAGTAGTCGACTTGGTCGAAGAATTCGGCCTCTTGACTGATCTTCGCTTGGTAGGGAGCTAAGCTGTCAGATCGGATTTTCCATGACCCGGATACCTGATTGATGATGAGTGAGGAATCGCCGTGGACCCTCAGTCTCTTGATGCCAAGTGTGATGGCTGCTTGTAGGCCGATGAGACATGCTTCATATTCAGCGGCGTTGTTGGTGACGGCGAAGTCCAGTTTGACCGAGATTGGAACGTGTTCTCTCTCTGGTGATATTAGAAGGATTCCTACCCCGAAGCCTCTCAGATTAGATGCACCATCAAAGTAAAGGTCCCATGCGTCGGAGTCGGCACAAAGGATGTCCTCGTCAGGAAGTGACCATGTGTCGGTCGTTAGATCCTCGTTGACGGGATTTTCTGCTAGGAAATCGGCAACTGCTCTTCCCTTGATAACCATGAGGGGTACAAACTTGAGGTCAAACTCGGACAGCATGAGTGTCCTTCTAGACAGCCTTCCGTTTAGTACGGGTTTTTCGAAGATGTATTTAACCGGGTCCATCTTGGAGTAGATGTGGACCGTGTAGCTGAGCATGTAATGCCGCAGCTTCTTTGTTGACTATACTAGGGCAAGGCATGTATTTTCCAGTTGGGTATACCTCGTCTCGTACTCAATGAACTTTTTGCTGATGTAGTAGATGGCTCGCTCTTCGTTGCCAACTGTTTGTGCTAGCATTGCTCCCATGGCCGTGTTGGTAACAGTCAGGTATAGGGATAGAGGAATCCCCGGTTGAGGCGGCATGAGGACAGGAGGTTTGGATATGATTTCCTTTATCCTGTCGAACGCTTTCTGACAGTCGTCGTCCCAATCGGTGTGATCGGAGGCACGAAGCTTCTTGAATATCGGTTCACAAATCATAGTAAGCTTGGCAATGAACCGGCTGATGTATTGGACCTGACCGAGAAATCCCCGAATCTCCTTCTCGTTCCTAGGCCGAGGCATTTGTTGAAGGGCTTTGATTTTGGTTGGATCAATCTCAATGCCTCTTTTGCTGACGACATGTCCCAAGAGTTTTCCGGAGGTGACCCCGAATGCACACTTCTGAGTATTTAGTCTCATGTTGTACTTTCGCAGACGAGCGAAGAATTTCCGAAGGGCGTTGATGTGGCCGTCCCGCTCTTTCGATTTGACGATCATGTCATCGACGTATACCTCTACCTCCTTGTGCATCATATCATGTAGGAGAGTGGTAGCGGTTCTCTGATAGGTTGCCTCGGCGTTGATGAGGCCGAAAGGAATGACCGTGTAGCAATATGTACCCCACTGTGTAGTGAACGCAGTTTTGTGCATGTCTTCCTCAGCCATTTTAATCTGGTTATACCCACCATACCCGTCCATGAATGATAGGAGAGCATGTTCGGCAGTGTTGTCCACCAGAATGTCAACATGTGGCAAAGGGAAGTCCTCCTTTGAACTTGCCTTGTTCAGATCCCTGAAGTCGACGCAAACCCAAATTCTTCCGTCTTTCTTTGGTACCGGCACAATGTTGGCTACCCAGTCAGAGTATTCAGACACTTTCATGAACCCAGCCTTGAACTGTTTTTCCACCTCTTCCTTGATTTTTAGGGCCCACTCAGGACGCATCCGGCGTAGCTTCTGTTTCACAGGTTTAGCTCCGGGTTTAATGGGTATCCGGTGCTCTGCAATTTCTCTGTCAATCCCAGGCATATCTCTGTAAGACCAGGCGAACACGTCCTTGTATTCGTTGAGGAGGTCAATGAACTGTTGTCTTTCCGAGGGGTCCAGGGTTGTCCCTATCCTAAGTTCTTGAGGTGTATTGTCGGTTCCTACATTAATAGGTTTGGTTTCCTGAATGATGGGGGTTCTGGTTTCCCGTTTGTCAAGTTCTTTGGCTAAGTGAGTTGGGTAGTCACTCAAGTCAAATTCCTCATAGGCATTCAGAATCGCATTGCAGTTAAATTGAGACGAGTCATAAGCAAACTTAGCGTTCATTAAGTTGACACGAGCGAAAAGCTCGGAAAGGACAGACATCTCGTGGTCAGTCAGAGGCGACACAACAGAGAAAGTGGCCCCTAGAACAGGCTCCAGGTTGTCACCTTTCATGGGAGTGGGGGTGACCCTAGTAGACTCAGCCTCTGAATCAGCCACGACTTTGTGATAAAACAGTGGGAAGGGGACCTTGACTGGGACATCAGGAGTGTTAGGAGCTATGACAGACTCTGACTCGGACTCAGACTCGGACTCAGATCCTTCTTCACTTCCCTCTTTGAACATAGGGCCTTCTCCAGTTGTTATCTTGAGAATGCGGCCTTGGCGATCGGTCCACTTGACGGTCTTCCTCCAGCCTTGGGTAGCTTTCTCCGGGTCAGTATCATAGATCAAGGCGGTTGGATCAAATTGATTGTCTTTTAGGGCGATGTTGATGATGTCCTCATAGTCGAGGTGTTTGACGTTATCTTCCCCAAAGAGGAGAGTGACAGCTTGTCCGTCAAAGCATGGTGACGGCTTGGACTCAATTGATGCAGCTTCGATGTTGACGGGAATGAATTAGCAGTCCTGGAAGACTTCCACTCCCGGGTACCTAGCCTTGGCCACAGAGTCATAGATCGGTTCCGGAAAGCTGTGGTAGAGCTCGGACTCTCCCTCGGGGACAAAGTATCCGTTGAGAATCAGGTGGTAAGGACGGAGGATAACCCCGTGCATCTTGCGTTTTCGGATTAGGAGGTTCATCTCCCGGATATCTTGGTCAGTAGGTTCGTACCCCAGCCCGAAGGGAATGTTGGGGACCTTAGCCTGTTTCAAAGGAGGCAATGGGTCCTTTAGTGGATTGAGCGACAAACCCGGGAAGTAACCCTGGCGCATCATAATACGGTTGACCGTGAGGTTGGTGAACGGGTCACACTCAGAGGTCGCCGATTCATCAGTTATGGCGTTTATGGCTTGGAAACCCCACATTCCATTGTCGTCCTCCTCAATGGCTTGGGAGGCTATCCCCCTTTTCATAACTGCTTTGATTGGGGAAGCGGGAATCGTGATTGTTTTCTCGTTGAAGGGGACCCTGATCTTCTGATGGAGCGTTGATGTGACCGCCTTGACGGCGTGAATCCAGGGACGTCCTAGGAGCATGTTGAAGGACGCGTCAATGTCGACCACTTGAAAACTGGTTTGTCTTTCTAAGAGTCCGGTTGCGACGGTCAAAGTGACTAGCCCAGCGACCTTGCGATGAGTGCCGTCGTAGGCGCGTACTCCTTGATTCGTTGGGATCAAATCAGATTCCTTGACACCCAGCCTGTGGGAAGTTTTGAGAGGAATGACATTCACGGCGGAACCGTTATCCACGAGGTCCATTGGTATATTTTTCTGGAGGCATTGTACGGTGATGTACAGGGCCAGGTTATGATTGGCTCCAAATGGAGGGATATCCTCGTCGGAGAAGACGACCGGGTTACTCAGATCAAGGGCGTCTCTCGTCATGTGCGCCACTATTTCTTCTGGGGAAGAGGTGGAGGGCACGGTTAATTTTCCTAAGGCCTGCAGCAAGGTCTGTCGGTGCTCAAAAGACGTTGCGATAAGTTGCCAAACTGAGATTTCGGCTTTTGCTTTCTGGAGCTGTTTCAGGATTGAGTTCTCGGGGGCCTTTGGTTGAGTGTCTACCTCTGGGACGATTTGGTCATTCGTTGTTGGAATGACCGTCGGATTGTTCGGATTTTGATAGGGACGTCCGGACCGGGTGAGATGTCCGATTTCTTTCGTCTGCTTCTCCTTCCCTGGGAGGATATAGACATCCTCAACATCATCCCTCCATATGCCGTTAATTTTAGAGTCTCGAGGTTACCTTGGAGGGGTATTCCTCGGTGGGTAGTTCTTGTGGGGAATATTTTTGTGAGAGCGATTTTTATGGGGGTAGTTATTTTGAGGGTAGTTATTTTGAAGGTGATTATTTTGAAGGTGATTATTTTGAAGGTGATTATTTTGAAGGTGATTTTCGTGAGGTCTATGCTAGAATGGTCGCGGGAGCAATCCATCCTGGGGTGGGTAGTTTTGAATGCTTGGGGAATTCTCCCGTGGGCGCGGTGTTGGGGGATTGAAGATGAGTCGACGGTAGGCGTCGTCGAGTCGGGTGATTCTTTCAGAGAGGCTGGCTATTGCCTCTTCAACTTGTTGAAACATAGTGAGCATGGTGGCAGCACTAAACACAAACACTCCGTCTGAAGGATCCTTTTCCAGAACATTCACTCGTCGTCAATCGGCAAAATGAGGTGAGAGCAGTCTAGGGTCGGCTCATCGTCAGAGATGGCATGAATTCTCAGAGGATTCGTCTTGTTATTCGGTTTAGTTGGTGGGGGTAGAGGCAAATATCCCTTCTCAATCACGTCTTGAATGAGGTGTTTGAGTTTGAAGCAATTTTCGGTATCATGCCCCTTCCCTCGATGATACTGGCAGTAGGCGTTGGGGTTCCAAAATCGGGACTTCTTGGCGTCGGTCGGATCCGGGGTGGGTCCGATCGGTTGTAGCTTCCCCTGGTCCATGAGCCTTTTCAGGGCACTTGCATAAGTCGGCCCTATGTTGGTGAACACTTTCTGGGGGCGCTCGGTTTTCTTGGCAGATGGTTCGACGAGGTTGACCTCATCAATCTTGTTTGTCTGACCGTAAGGGCGAGATCCGGTTGAGGTGGATCCCTGGTAACCCCTGCCAGTGGTCTTTGCTAAGACACCCTTTCGGAGGTCGTCCTCAATACGCGTCCCCAGAATCTGCAGATCTTGAAAAGTTTTGATATTCTAATACCTCAGTAGGTTAGCATAAACCGAGCGGAGATTGTTGACAAATTTTTCCACCAGAGTTGATTCACTCGGTTTACTGACCAATTGAGTACTCACCCTCCTCCAACGGGTTAGGAACTCAGTGAACCCTTCCTTGTCGTTTTGGGTTAACACCTCGAGAGTGCGGGTGTTGGCCTGGATTTCGACGTTGTCGGCATACTGCTTGGCAAACTCAACTGCGATCTCATCCCAAGTAGTAAGGTTTTTCGGGTCCAAGGAGTAGTATCATTGGCGAGGAATCGGCTCCAAAGAGGATGAGAAGATCCGGGTAAAGAGCTCCTGTTTGACCCCCTTAATGGCCATGTAGTCCTTGAAATACGGATATGGTTGAGTGGGTCCTCCACTCCCTTGAACTTAGGTACGTCAGTCAAGGTGAAGTTGTCAGGTAACTGGTCCCCGACAGGCTCGAACCTTCGGTTGTTCTCAAGATGGATATTGTTACCCCGGGCTAGGAGTCTTCTTCCAAGAGTTTCGATCTCTTCTCGGTTTCGATCGAGGGTGGGGTATTATATTCCCCAGTTTCCTTGTTCTCTAGGGCGTCGATACGGGTCTCGACGCGGTCCAGGGTGACCTTAAGAGCGGTAAGCAGGCTGGCTAGCTGATCAGTTGTGACATCTCTGTTGTTATCATTGTTGTTGTTGGATGAAGCTGAAGACGGGGCTATGGCTCTGAGGCAGAAAAATGGCTCACATTACAACTCAATCCGACACGGTTCCAAGACTAAACGAAGACAACGCAGAGGACGAGATAAAGACAGACTCAACAAGACGGGGCGACCGTGTGTGGTCCCTCGGTGCTGACTCGATTTATGACGTGACTGTGTTTGATCGAACCTTTGACACGACTCCAACATGACGGCGTGACGCCATTGGACGGGTCTCGTGGCGAGACGACTCATAAGTAAAGACCCATAAGTACGTTTGCTTTGACTCGATAGACACGAGGCGGAATTAGAATGGCGGACTGAAGTTTTCGAAAATAAAAATTTTCAAAAAGATTCATTTGTCGCTTTTAAATGGGCGGCTTCCGAAGATAGAAATCTCCGCAAGTCAATCAGTTGAAAAGGTTGTCTTAAGTTTATTTACAAAAGACGATTTGAGTTTGAGTCGGCTCGGAAAACAATGCATCGTTTCCCAAGACGGTTTAAAAATTCAAAATTGTATGTTTTGAAAATCGAGTTTGAAAATGTTTGAAGAGGTCTCGGGGACGATGTATGGTCCTCGGGACCTCGAAAGTGTCTCGAGAAGAGGGTGTGTGCTTTTCTCGGGTTTTGAAAGAAAGCCATTGTCGGCGCGAAACGGGTTAAAATCCGTGTCTAGACGTGGCGATTATAACGGCGTAGAAAGGTGATTTTGAAATGGTTATACAAAACTAGGTTTGAAAATCGTCATTATGACGGCCTAGAAAGGCGTGTTGAAATTGTTATACAAAACCGAGTTTGAAAATCGTCATTACGACGGCCTAGAAAGGCGTGTTGAAATGGTTATACAAAACCGGGTTTGAAAATCGTCATTAAGACGGCCTAGAAAGGCGTGTTGAAATGGTTATACAAAACCAGGTTTGAAAATCGTCATTACGACGGCCTAGAAAGGCGTGCATCGGTTGGCGAAAGACCGAGGTTTGAAATGGCCATTATAACGGCGCAAAGAGGTGTTTTTGAAAATTTGAAAATGACACGGAAGGACTTATGATCAGATATCACATAAGCACTCACAGTTTCATTATATTATGCATTATGCTGACACGGGTTTTGGCTTAGAAGGGTGGGTTACACACCAAGCAATCAAACTCCGATTTGCGAGAGGGATACCAATCCAAACAAAATGTGTAAGGAGGGTGCCATAGCCTCGTGCTCGAAAGTGATGAAAGCTCTTTGACGAAACAGAAATGTGTAACGTCAACGGTATACTTGACTCAATCGGGATTCGAAACGCGGGGATGAGAAAACTCACGCCGACGAAACGAGCCAATTGGTCGAAAAGGGTTAGGTTGTGGGCCTGGACAAGGAACCCGACCGTGACTGTAATATCAATTAATGCATTCCAACCAAGACCTCGTTCGAGTCTCACCATCTAGGGATCACAAAGACGTAAGTGTCCTAGTTATCCCCAACGGAGTCGCCAATCTGTGGACATGGCCCACCTGCAAGCCCACTTCGATCTGTGGACATACAGCGGTCTCTTTTTGAAAGCCACGCTCGGCGGCGTAAAAATGCTTTCGACCGGATCGTTTTAGATCGGTCGGTTTCGTCTCGGTAAGGGTATCGAAACGATTAGAGATGTTCGGAGTCGCCACCAAGCATTTATGGGATGCCTGGAACCCGTTCGAATTCCACTTTATACCTCGGTCAAATCGAAGCACAAAGCAGCGTTTGACATAGGTACTAAAGATAAGGAAATCGTCCCTCTTTAGCATCCTATCTCTAGAATGACTCTCGTACGCCCTAGATAAGGTCGTCCACTATCCAAAGTTTCTGAGTAAGAGGTGAAGGTACGTATTGGGAAGCCCTTTAATCAGACACCCAATCCCGCCCGCGTTTAGCGGCCTCTACTGATCGATCTTGGTTGGTTGAATGCAAAAGTTGTATCAACGGTTTAAATGCATGAATGCACATCCAATAATTTAAACCTAACATGTGAGAGCTTTCTAAGTCGGTTGATTTAATCCAAGTATCAAGTATAAGATGTCGAGTTGGATTAATGGTTGATTTGCATGCAAGACGGAAATTAAACATCCATTTACCGTATTAGGTTTAGGGTGCATAACATGATCCATTTGTCTTAGTAAGGCATTTTGCAAATATGGTTTTGGATAATCAAATAGTCATCTGATCCGTCCTATATCCGGGTTAACCGGAGTCGGGATCGTCCTAGACTAATGCTGGAAGGGAACAACCCTGCATCAGACAGCTACATGAGGCGCGAGCCAGCTGGCGATACAAAGGGCTTCCCTCTTCTTTTGAAAATGAGAAATGGAGAGCCTGTTTAGGCGCGGGTTAACCCACGGTTTATGTGCCGTGTTCTTACCTTTTAGAAAACGTGTTGAAAATGGGTATTTGAACTCGGTTTTATTTGAAGGGGTCGTTTAGACCGCATTTGTTGATTTGAAGAACTCGACTTGAATAATCATCATTATTTTGATAATATTCGGTGTCGGTTTCGATTTGACAAACTTGACATGAATAGTTTTGAAAATGATTATGGACTAATTGTTTTAAGTCCATTTGAATGTTATTAGTCGATACTCATCATCGTACCCGTGTTAAAATCCGGCATGGTATGTAGAACCAAGGATGACTTTGTGTTGGTGACTAATATGTTTGTTTGAAAATGTAAAGAAATGAAATGAAAGGCTTTAAAATACCTTCTAAATGTCATTAACCAAATATTATCACCGAAACACGGATTTAACCGTCATGGTACGAGGAACCAAGGGTGAACAATGCTTTATGGTTAAAACATGTGAAATAAAATAACAATGGTTCGAAAATACTTGAAATGGTGAAAACCGATTACAAATATGAAAAATGGATTAAGGGAAATAACGAGAACAAACACGGTTGATCTCTGGTCTGAATACCCCATTTAGGCGCGGGCTAGTTGGCGACCTAAGGGGCTTACGCCTCGGACCAAAAATCGATTTTGGCTCGTGTATTCCATGTTTTGGTTCATGTTATGCATGTTTTAGCATGTTAGAGTCATGAAACAAATGAAAACATAATAAAAGAGGATTTTTACACCCTCATACTTACATGTTTGGTTATGGCGAGTGACCGACGTAAGTGTAACAACTCGTTTGATCGGAAAAAACTCGGTTTAAAACCGTTTTGGTAAGTAAAAGAATGTTTTAAAAGTTTAGTGATGGTGTAGTGGTCGAAGTGGTCGGTCAAGTGATTTAATGCACAATGACGGTACCAAAAAATGTGTAAGGCTCGTGTTTACGATCGGTAGGTCGTAAATACGCGTCGGATTGTGACTTTAAAAGTCGAGTCGAGAATTTGAAGGGAGAAAAGAGGGGGCGGACACTCGCGTAACTCTCAAATGGGTGGCATTTGAGGGGTATTTATAGGAGAATGAGTGGTTGTGTGAGTTTTGAGCGACGTGGCCACCTGGGCTGCTCAAAGAGGCGCGAGCCATGTTGCGGGTCTTCGAGCTGTGTTGTCACTTTCACAACAAACGCAATCATGATTTGTTCTATCCTAGGTTTTGTAGTCACATGTTTGGTACTTGACCATTCATGAATCCGGGAAAACTTAAGGTAGAAGGTTTGAAATGTTTGTTTTTTGTGGTTGACTTGGTTTGACTCGTTGTTGGAGTCGGGATTTGAATTTTCGAGTCGGTTTTTTGTCTGGTGTCGGTTTTGACTCTAGTTAGTGTCATTGCGACCCCGTCGTCGTGCATTAAACACTCCAGGTATTTTTGAAATGTTTTGAAATGTTTTATTTTCGAAATCGTTTTAAGTTTTCCGACGTAAAGTTGTACACATACTGTCGATCAAATGCCGCGATTCCAAAACATGTTGTAGTCCGATAATCATCGGGTGTTTGTTGGAGTCTCAGCAGATACTGGGTAGCTACAAGTAGGTCTCCTCGCGAGACGTGTTTTGTCTAGACGCATAAGTGTGTTATCCTATCCTTAGATTATGGGTTGCTCTCTTTTTCATGCACGTTTTATGAAATGAATTTGTTACAAATAATTGAGCCTCACATAGCCTAAATAAGCCTTATTTTGAACCTCTATATTAGTTCCCTTTTTGCATGCACCACTTCGAGCCTGAGCCTATTTTCATTTAGCATAACCACAAAATGAACTACATCCCATAAAAAACCTTCCTTAATCAAGAACGAGGCGTTGTTGGTAGTTAGTGAGATAGACGGTGTCTTGGGTCCATTTTTGGGTCGGAGTATTGGTGTTTTGGCAATTGTAAATAAATAAGAGGTTTTGGGAAAAGAAATGAAGAAATGAAAGAAAAGAAAACAAAATAGAAAATTTGAAAAGTCTTGAGAAAAATTCAAAAAAGAATTAGCTTGTGATTGTAAATGTTTATTTTAGAAATAAAGAAAGAGCTTGCAACTCCCCTATTCATCATTTTGGGGAAGAAAAAGCCGTTGCAAAATACTTAGCCTTATGATGTTTTTCCAAGTGGATCGGGTTTTCACAATTTTTGCATGAGTTTGAGTATCAAATTCTTTGTTAGGGTGTAGACGTTATCCATTGTGTCCTAATAAGGGCCGAGTGTAAGGGTTTGTTAAAAGGTTCTAACATTTTTCCAATTTGAGTCGGGTTTATGCAATTTTTGCATAGTTATGGTAATCAAGCCTATGTTATGGGGTAGACGTGTCTCATATGTTGCAATAAGAGGAGGAAAAATGGTAGTTGGACCATTCTTGGTTTAAGCCTCTCATGTCCAAATGTTGCTTGCAACAACCCCGTTTTGTCCTTCTCCCTAGCCCCGATGCATCCCTTATTTCATACTACGTGCATTTCTCATCTTTTGCAACCCATTCGATCATAGGATTGTTTTACACATTAGATTGCGGAGACGTCCTCGCGAGTCATAGTAGGAGAGTGTTTGGCTACTTTTTGTACAAAAACACCCTGTCTTTAAATGAGTGACGAGTGAAATCGTGAGGATGTTGTTGACCTAGGTCCTCTTAGTCATGGGCCTTGATTGAATCTTGTGTTAGTCCGTAGACTTGATGAACCAACTTTTTTTCCCCTTTTTCCCCGCTCTTGAATTTGTTTCTTGAGCTCTAGCGGTCACACTTGGTCACTTGACGCCACCCTTAGGGAGTTGGCACCTCGGTTGGAGTTCTGAGACGGTATTTCCCGACCAAAACCACGTTTTTAAAAGCAAGAAACTCAGCCACTTAGATGAGGAAAGTGGACCATTTTTGTTAGATGCATTCTATTCTTTGACTATGTGCTTCATGTGAATGCATCGCATTTTTCCGCAAGCCTCCACTTGCCTTGCATGGAGGTGCATACCCCATTGCATTTCAACGTGAGTTGAAGGGACGGAGGAGGCCCGTTAATTGCCTACCATCGGCTATTAATAGTGCACTTTAAATAAGGGTCTTGCATGATTCATTCTCTTACTCGAGGACGAGTAATGCTTTAGTGTGGGGAGATTTGATATGTGATAAGTTTATACCATTTCACTTCCCGTTTCTCATGCATTTTGCCTTCTATAGGACGTTTATAGCTCACTAACGCTCGCGTTTTGCCCTTCATTTCATGTACATCGTTATTATGACTCCCCGTACTCCTTTTGTAGGGGATTGGCCTCGGAAAAGTCAAGACGGAATGAAGATCGAGTGAAGAAGCTAACTCGTGTTAGCTTGAGAAGAAAAGGGGGTGAAAAACCTGAAGAAACATGTTCTGCCGGCAGACTGACAGCCGGTCCAGCCACCGGCAGAACACCCCCACCTGTCACTACAAGGGAAAGTGGAAAAGCTGAAGAAGTATGCTCTGCCGGCAGGCCGGCAGCCGGTCCACCGACAGAGCACAACAACCTTGAATTAAAGATAGAAGAAGAAGAAGAAAAAGAGCAATGGTCTCGCTACCGGTACATGCACCGGTAACCGGCCAACCGGTAGAAGACGCACCAAGGAAAGGAATTGGAGTATAGAAGAGTGTGTTCTGCAGGCAGGCCGGCAGCCGGTCCACCGGCAGAACACACACGCCAGTAAATTCCAAAGTTTAACTCCAAAATTACAAGAAGGCGCGCTACCGGTTGGGTGATCGATAGCCGGTCGACCGGCACAGGACGACAAACTGCGAATATGGGCTTTCCTTCCTCATTTCCTCTAATCCAATGAAAGACTATAAATACCCCCTCCCAAAATCAATTGTACACACAACCCTAGATCTGAAAACTTTCCTTAATTTATGCAATCTTTCCTTAATCAAAGCACTAATCTTTCCTTAATCAACATTAATTATTTAGTAAAATTAGCTTAGTAGTAGTTGTTATCAGTTGTTTACATTTGGTTATTGGGTTGTATTTGGGAGATATTGAAGGATTTTCTTCATTAATTCAATCAAAGCAACCATCTTTACTCATTGTTGGTACATTTCTCTTCTTAATTACTTTGTTAATCAATTGTTTACATTTCAAGTTGCCTTTTATAATTGTTTGAATTCATACCATGTCATCTCTTTTGATTACTTGTTTTTACCCTTTTGTTTCCATGAACAATTTGAATATGTGTGAGTAGAAATCCTTCTAGGGTTTAGGGGGAGTCTAAATGGAATTAATGGGCATGATTGTATGATTATTATTTGGGTCTTTGGTGAATTGTTTATATTTCTTATCCTTGCACACAAGGTGTTTGATGAATTGTGTGAGTGAAAGCTCATGCCTTTCTTCATTATTATTGCTTAATTCCTCCATTGAATGAAAGTTTGTGGTGGTCTTGTTGTATGTTTAAGAGAAGTATGATGCTTAAAGAAAGTTAGGGGTCACCTTTAGGTAAGTCAAGACATTGATTGTTCTACCTAGGATAAACCCTTGCCATTGACCCCTTAAATTATCATGTTTTCCCTTAAACCATTTAGATGAACCCGAAAGCCCTAGTATTTTAATCAATCGTATACATTTCATCTCAATCGTTTGCTTTAGTTAAATCTAGTAGTTTAAATCAACTCCTTTCATCTTTCGACTAAACTAGACTCCCAATTAAACTAAGTAGAAACCCCTCCATCCTTGTGGTTCGACCCCGATTTATACTACTAAATTGGGTTATAAATATTGTTGGTGATAAGAAACTCGACTCTACAACCATCTTAATCATCATTAAGTAATGAGGATGTGTTGGCTTACATGCGAGGCGTCGAAGCGTGTCTTAAGATGGTTGATATGGATGCGGATAGGACGATGCATGAGGCAATTCGCCAATCTCTTTCTGTGGCGAATCTGGTTAGTTAAGGTGGCGCGTTGTTAAGGGAAGGGAAATCAATGCGTGAGGAGATGAGTCTCATCTTCGAGGCAACGAAAGCATTGTTGCTGAAAGTGCTCAACTTTGATACATGCCTCACAACTCAGGCAACTCATGTATGGTCTTGCCTTGATCGTCTTGAATCTCTTGAGTTTCGCACTAGTCCCGGTTATGTCAATCCAAATATGGTGAACCACGATATTCCCTAAGACCATCCTTGGCCTACCCCTATTGAATTTTGATCCACTTAAACTTTTATTTGTGTTATTTATCCATTCGGCCCATTTTGTGTTTGTTCTATATTCGGCCCATATGCTTTAATACTTTTGGTTTGTATTAAACATATTATGTTATGGATGCTTATCGTAGAAATCATTCTTGTGCTATAATATGTATTTGCATGTTATGTCTTTCCTCGGTCTATATTACTCTAGTTGTTTTATGTCTTGTTCTCGTCTTTTCGATGATGTCAAGAGGGGGAAGAAATGACCGTGATTTAAGTATTTGCCTAAGCTTGCTCCTTGTCAAGACCTTTAATTTCTTAAGGTCCTTAGGTGCTATAACTTTGAACATAAGTGGCTTGTTCTTGCGTTCAACTGACCATGACTTTTGTAGTATTATGTTGAGGGGGAACTTGAGCTTACTCACAAATCATAGAGACTTGGCATCATCAAAAAAGGAGAATTTGTTGGACTATATAGTTAGATGTTATGTTTTTATAATGACAAGTATGCTTTATAATATGTATTTTTGTTGCTCGTAATTGTTTGTTTAGTCTTGGTTAGATGGAATAATTACAATATAAGCAAGCAATTTTATAGTAGTTTTAACTATAACATTGAAGATTTGTGAAGCACTATTGAAGTAATGTTATAGTTGCTTGAGCTATAACATTGAAGAACCCTAAAGCATCGTTGTGGCCGTTTCTACTACAACCCCGATGATTCCTCAAGCAAAGACAAGATCAAGTCTTTAAAAAGCTCAATATGAAAATCTTATGATCAAGATGAAAATATGATCCATATACTGAAGATCTCCAGGACTATTAGCTAGTATAGGACATCGTCTAATAACGGTATTTTTAGAAGTACTGTTGGGAAGATAAAGTTATAGCTATTTCACCTCTAACTCTACTTACCGAGCTTAATGTTATAGTCACTTGACCTATAACTTTGAGCTGTTATATGATGAGCACGATTTAAAGGCTAAAATAAGATTTCAAAGTATAAAACTTTGATATCTTTTTCTTGAAAGCAAGTATGATGAATGTATAGTAGAATGAGATTCGGGTTTATTTAGATTGAATGAATTTGTGATTATTCTATTGATTAGAAAAACAACTTATGAATTGTCATGCTATCTAGGGTTTTCTCTTGTTCAACCTAAACCCTAATTCGTGCATCAATATTTCAACTAGGGTTTCAAATTGAGGATGGTGGGCTTATGAGCCGTCGTCCATCTTCTCGTGAGTCCTTGCACAAGTAAATGATTAAGTTAAATCTAGATTGAGTTGTTAAGAGATATTATTATATCTTTACAATTGTTTGGATTTATCTTCTTTACTTAATGAGATATTAATGAATTAAAATATAAGAGGATAGGATTTGTTTTTTTGTGAAACATTCCACAAAAGTTCCACGGCTCATTAGGGTTTTCTCAATTGAAAACCTAAGTCTCCTCTCTACTATATATACATGAGTACTTCACTCTTTGCAAACTAACTTTTCATGATATAAAATTCCTTTGCGAACAATCAATTAAGCTTTCATTTTCAATCGAGTAAAAGATTTTTTATTTGCATTCGAAATTCTATTTTTTAGAAAAGTTGTGCTTCATATTGCTCCTTATTTCTAAAGCTTATGTTATTGGATAATAGTGCTTCTTATTGTTTCTTACTCGTTCAATTGTGTGAAAGCAAGAAGAACAATCAAGTAATTTCTTATTAACGTAAGATAGACAAAACCAAGTATTTAACGGTACTCAATTAAGTTACATCTAGAGTTAGTTGTACGAGTGGATTGGTAATTTTGTAATCCGTAGAAAGGTACTAAAATTATTAATCGAGAATAGTGGACGTAGGTTTCGACTTGTGAAACTGGACCATTACAAAACCAAGTGTGTCACTCGCATCTTTTCGTTCATTTCTTTACATTTTACACTGCTTAATTAATTAGTTAAAGTTTAATCGATAAACTTTAAATAATTAATTTTTAAGTCACGTTTATACGGACAATCGAAAAAGTGGGCTAAGTTTTTAAAACTCAATTCACCCCCCCCCCCCCCCCCATTGAGTATTTCGGATCGATACTCTTCGATGAAGTTGATGATGAAGTGCTCAAGAAAGTTGAGGGATTGGTCCATCCTAAGGTACACCTCAAAACTTTGCCTCCCTCACTTAAGTATGTTTTTCTTGGTGAGGGAGAGACTTACCCGGTTATCATCAATGCTAACCTAGATGCAACTCAAGAAGAAAAAACTTTTGAAAGTTCTCAAAGTTCATAAAAAAGCATTGAGTTATAGCATTGAGGACATAAAAGGTTTTAGTCCTAGTTTATGCATGCATAGGATTACCTTAAAGGAGGGAAGTCGACCTAGTGTCGAAGGTCTAAGAAGATTAGACCCGAAAATGCCGGAAGTTGTCAAAAATGAGGTCTTAAAATTGTTAGAGGCGGGGATTATTTACCAAATTACGGAGATAAGTGGGTAAGTCCCGTCCACGTGGTCCCCAAGAAAGGAGGGGTGACCATGGTTGAGCAAGAGGATGGAACTTACCTAACTACCGGTTTGGTGATCGGGTGGCGCATGTGCATTGATGACCGGAAACTAAATGCCGTCACCCTCAAAGACCACTTTCCGATCCCCTTCATAGACCAAATGCTAGAGATATTGGCGGGGCATGCCTATTATTGATTCTTTGATGGTTATTCCGGGTTTTTCTAAATCCCCATTCACCAGGAAGACTAAGAGAAAATGACATTCACATGCCCCATAAGAGTCTATGTTTATCGTAGAATGCCATTCAGGTTGTGTAATACACCCGACAACTTTCAAAGGTGTATGATGGCCATTTTTGCCGATTTCGTGGAGAAGAGTATGAAGGTCTTCATGGACGACTTTACTGTCCATGGAGATTCATTTGATCATGGTCTAGTAAATTTGTCTAATGTCTTGAGTCGATATGAGGTGCACAACTTAGTCCTCAATTGCGAAAAGTGCCATTTTATGGTGAAGGAGAGAATTGTGCTTGGTCACATCATATCCAAGAGGGGAATAGAAGTTGACGGAGCCAAGGTAGCGGTAATAGAAAACGTGTCACCCCCTACAAATGTGAAAGGGGTGAGAATCTTTCTTGGTCACACCGACTTTTATAGACGGTTTATCAAGGATTTTTCAAAGATTGCAAAACCATTAACTTCACTTCTCCTCAAGGATGCCCCATTTGTATTTGATCAACTTTTCCTTGAGTCTTTCAATAGGTTGAAGATTGCTTTAGTGACGACTCCCATCATCCGAGCACCGGATTGGAGTCTCCCTTTCGAGATCATGTGTGATGCTTTCGACTATGCCGTAGGATCAGTTTTAGGGCAAGTGCCAGATAAGAGACATCATGTCATTTAATACTCAAGCAAGACCTTTGATCAAGCACAGTGCAATTAATCCACAACCGAAAAAGAAATGTTGGCTATTGTCCATGCCATTGAAAAATTACGACCTTATCTTGTTGGTTTCAAAGTGGTTGTCTACACCGATCACACCGCACTTCGCCAATTAATGATCAAGAAAGTTGCCAAACCAAGACTCTTGAGATGGGATTTGCTACTCTAAGAATTTTATATTGAGATCAAGGATAAAAAGGGGACCGAGAACGTGGTAGCCAATCATTTGTCTCGACTAACGGTTGAAGATAATGGTGTGAAAGATGAGAGAGGGCCCATCAATGAATGGTTGAGGGAGGATAGCCTAATGGAGATAAGTGAAAGAGTTCCATGGTTTGCAGACTTGGCAAACTATTTGGTGAGTGGATTCATTTCGGATGAGCTTGATGCTAGAGAAAGAAGGAAATTGAAACATGATGCTAGGAGATATTTTGGGATAACCCTTACTTGTTCCGAAAATGTGGTGATGGTATGTTTAGAAGGTGCGTTTCAAGATAAGAGGGCATGGAAATTGTGGATTGGCTTCATAACTCGGCCTATGGTGGCCACTTAGCTACTTCAAGAACTATTGCTAAGGTGCTACATGGCGGGTTCTTTTGGCCCTCCATGTTCAAAGACATCCATTATTTGGTGAAGTCTTGTGATGCTTGCCAACGAACTAGAAACATTGGCAAAAAAAAAAAAGAGATACCACTCAACAATATCCTTGAAATTGAATTGTTCGATTGTTGGAGAATTGACTTCATGGGGCCCTTTCCAAACTCATGTGGGAATGAATACATCTTAGTGGCCGTTGATTATGTTTCCAAATGGATAGAGGCTGTGGTATCACCAACCAATGATTCCAAGGTAGTGATGAAGCTTTTCAAGTACGATCTTCCCACGGTTCAGGACCCCAAGAGTAGTCATAAGCGATGGAGGATCTCACTTTCGAAAGAGCACTTTTAAAGCCTTGTTGGCCTTATATGGAGTGACACATAAGACTGCCCTTGCCTACCACCCTCAAACTAGTGGGCAAGTGGAGGTCTCTAATCATTAAATCAAAGCAATATTGTAAAAGGTGGCAAACAAGAGCCAGAAATATTGGTCTCAAAAGCTCCCCGATGTCTTGTGGGCTCTAAGAACGGCGTATAAAGTGCCAATTGGGACAACTTCATACAAGATTGTTTATGGCAAGGCTTGTCACTTACCTATTAAGCTAGAGCAAAAAGCATGATTGGCTTTGAAGGAGATGATTTTCGATATTGTTGTAGCCGGTGAGAAGAGATTCCTCTAAATTAAATGAGTGAACTCGAAGAATTGAGATAGGAAGCATATGAGAGTTCAAGGATCTATAAAGATCAAACAAAGAAGTGCCATGATGCCAATATTGTTGACAAGAAGATAAGTTTGGGAGACCTAGTTCTCCTTTTAAATTCAAAGGTGAAAGTGTTCTCGGGCAAGCTAAGTTCTAGGCAGTCAAGACCTTTCAAGGTGATGGACATCTCCCCTTATGACGTGTTTGAACTATGGAGCGAAGAGGGTGGAAGCTTCAAGGTAAACGGACAAAGGGTGAAGCGATATTATCAAGGTGATGAAAGAGGTACAATTGAAGTCCTATACCTTGGGGATCAGCTCTCTGAGGAGGAAACCGTTTGAAGATACTTCAAAGCCTAGGTTTTGTGGAGTTCCTCAAGAACTACCAATTTGTAAATAGTGCATGCATTTAGTTACTTCATGAGTAGATTTGGACCCATGTACTTGTGTGTAAATTGGATTTGGTGACGGAATGTCACATAAAGGTTACTCGGTGGAAAAATGAGGAATACAAGCAATACCTTCACTTAGCCTATTTCCCGACATGATGCGTCGATTTGATAGTGGAAAACTCGCGAAGACGGGGTAAGTGAAGAAGTCGAGTTTTAATTATTTGAAATTGTCAAGGAAAACAAGGGAAAACCAAGGGAATTGAGCTACCCGTCGGCGGACCAGCAGCCGGTGACCCCACAAGTACCGAGCTCTTTTTATATTTGGAAGAAATTGATACTTAGAAAATATTGGATTTCAAGAGAAACGTGCTCTCTCTCGGCAGACCGGTAGCCAGTGACCCCACCGGCGCCGAGCAATTTTAATTTTTGAAGAAAAAATGTCAAGTGAAGTGAAGGGCGGGTCTGTGTCCCTAGGTCGGTAGACGGCTCACTGGCAGGGAGCACCATCATATTGAAAACAAGCCATATGTTGAGGAGAGAGTGTCCTCTGCCAGTAGGCCGACAACCGGCTCACCGACAGGGACACACCATTATGTTGAAAACACGAAGCATTGAGAGAGAAGAGTGTTCTCTTTCCGTAAGCCTGCTGCCGGATCACCGGCAGGGAACACATTCCTGATGAACAAACAAATGGAAGGGAGAAAAGAAGGGACTCTCTGTCGGTTGACCGGCAGCCGGTGCCCCCACCGACACTGAGACCTTTTTATTCAGAAGAAAATTTCGAAATTTTGAAGAAAAGGTGAAGGAGTCCCTGCCGGTAGACCGGCTGCCCTTGCCTAACCGGATGGGAGCCCCATTAAACTACTCAAAACGCACGACAACACCAACACTTTCTTCATAATTCCTTCCTTTTTCTTCACTCTAAAACACAAATCACTCTCATATACTCCATTAAAACTCCTCAAACCTTCACTCTTTCACTCACCCACACCACCTACCTTCCTTCCTTTCTCTCACAACTAACCAATGGCTTCAAAGAGGATAAGAGGGGATTTGGACAAGCTGAGCTTATGGTGGCGGAGGCTTCCGACACCATGTCGGATCCCGATTTTCCTGGTCTCGAGTTCGTCATCGCGGTCCAAAAGGTAAATTCGTACTTTTTAAAAATCATCCCCTCTACCCGACTCGATTTATTTCTCGCCCTTCAATGGGAAACCTTGGTTTAGATAAGGAGATAAAAGCCTTATTTAAGGGGAGTGGGTATGAAGTGGATGTATAATATGCAAGCTAGTACCTATCCCGTTATTACTTGGGAATTTTTGAGTAGTTTACGTATCGACAAGCACCGACAATTGGGAATGGTGGTGGTCCTCCATTTCCGTCTTATGAACAAAAACTACTCATTCCCTATCCCGACTCGCTAAAGGTTTTGGGTTGGAGGATGCGCCTTCACATATGGTGCCCGTCGGCTTCCACTTTTCCCGAGTATGGAAGGCCATTTCGGGACTAGATGACCAAGTCGGGGTCAAAAGGGCGGCAACTTCATGTCACAACTCCCCAATGAGAATTTAGCAACGGTTTATGGGGTGTACGGTTTTTGAAAGGGGCGAGCCTGGGTACTTTAAGACGGATGAGCTAGAAATATTAGGCTCATACCTAGTCACTAATCCCGCGCCTTTACGGATAAATGTGGCTCATCACATGGCCCTCTACCTAGCCAAGTTATCAAATACTCCGGGGCAAAACGTTCCCCTCAATGTGGGTGGCATCATCACCCATATCGCCAAAAATCTTGATGTGCCCGTGGATCTATCGGGTTTGAATTTTGTAACCGGGGATTCCTCACCAAGGACTATATCATCAAATCCCTCTAGTGGATAAAATTGCACCCACTTGACGGACTTGAATATTGACAAATACAAAAGCGTAACTCAATCCCGCTTTCAAACGCCAAAAAGATGAAAATAAAACCCGACCAAGACAATTACCTCCTTGAAATTGAAGCGGAGGAAGACCTGGCCGCCCCTCTATAAGACCCACCGATAGTTTATGGGAGGGACCGTCAAGGCGAAACTGCATCCACCTTGCACTTCACGATGCCGACTTCTCAACCGTCCTTCCCTCCACCTCCGCCTTGGACATTTCAACAAGGCGAGGGATCCTTGAGCCAACACCAACCTTCTCACCTTCATCTCCATTCTAACTTTGTTGAATGGATGGAGAACATGAACCTTGGGATGCAAACGGCGGTGAGTGAGCGCCAAGTGTTAGAAAGGAAACTTGACCGGCTCTACTACGACCAAGCCACATGTCAATTTCCCATCTACGATTATTTTTATAGACGGGGATACGTGCCTTAGGATAGCAACCATCCTTCTTATCACCTATGACCGGATGTTGGATACACACAAGAAGGAGGCATTGTCAATGGAGACCTCAATCTCCAAGAAGACTACTTCTCGGCCCCCATCTTCCCTACTCCAAGCGCCGAGCAAGAAGAGGGCCACAATGCCCAATGGTTTGGAGGTGTCCGCCCTTACTTTGGGAGCGATGTTGGCACTTTCGGGAAGGGAGGTGACGTGATAATGGGAGGCGGCGGTGAAATGGCGATGAACACGGACGATCTCATCCGAGAGCCCGAGTTCGGTGATGATGATGACTCGGTTTTTGAAGCCGATTTCAAGGCGTCCTAGTAATGATGGCTTGCCTAGCCTCCCGAGTCAATCCAAAACACAAGTATGACCCCTTAAATCCAAATCTCTCATTCATGTTTGTAGACACCTCAAAGTTGTCTACTAGCCTTACGGGTACCCGATGATGAGGCTAAAATTTAATGACTAAATGAAAATTGACAATGTAATAATTAACGGCTTTTTACGCTTATTACCCGAAAATGACACAAAACAACCTTTTTATCACCCGGTCCACTTCGACAACTTATAGCCAATTTAGTTAATTCTAATAATTATACCTTTAGAAATTAGAATAACTTGTCAGTTGACGTATTAACGACACAAAACCGTAAATATTGATGGGGGAATGATACATTTTTATAAATCGCGCTTAAACGGATATTTAGTCGGACCTAATTAATTAACAAGTTAATCCACCTTATTATTAATATCCAAAATAGAAACGGGTTTGACTAGTAACCAAATTGCCAAACAATCAGCAGAGGGACTACGAAAGATAAAGCTTGATTGCCAAGTACTCCGTAATATCAAAGAAGATGATATTTCTTAGCATACTAGGTCACGTGAGATTTTTAATGCAAGATGTCTACCATGTGTAGACTTTGTGTTGTCAATGAATTTGTGTCGTACGTGATCAATAAGATAGAAGTTCATGAAGGCAATTTTATCATCTCTAATTCCAAACCTCTTCCAACTGTTAACTTTAAACACTATAAATACTCCCGCAATACACATGAGAAATGATATAACACGAAGCACAATTAATTTTCACATAAGACCAGAAATTCCATAATTCCATACACCATCTCTAATATTCTACCCCAGTTTCAAATCAAACCATACAAATAAATCGTCCCAGTTTCCATACGAGCGCATAAGAGCCGTTAATTTACGACAAAGTCGAAATTCATTAATAGTCAACATCCAGATAGGCCTGAGGGTACCAGATCAAATAAGTTTTCTTTACTCTTTATTTTGCTCTTTTATTTATTTCTCGTATTTTCTCGTATTATTTGTATATTTGTATATAAACTAACCTATTAATTTGTCCTTGTGAATAATTTATATCGTCTTGTATAAAATTGTATAATTAACCTTTTTTATCGTCAATTTTCGTCAAATATATAATACTACAGATAAATAGGAGAGGCCGTCAGTTTGATGGGCGATCTGGGTGCCTAACACCTTCCCTGACCGTATCTTTACCCCCGAATCCGCAATCTTTGGTTCAGACCTGAGTGACGGATCAGTCCCCATATCAGGGATCAAAAGGGGTCTTTTCCGTTAAACTTGTTTTTGTATGTTTTTTTATAAAACCTACTGGCGACTCCTCCATATTATTTATTTATTTTCAAAAAGGAGATTTTTTCAGGGATCTCACAATGTTTAATTTCCGTATGCATTTAGTTTACTTGTATAATATTTAGTTTACGGTGTCATATAGTTGCATTCATATAGTATTGCATTAGAATTTAATTTCATGTAATATATTGTCAAATTTATTAATTGCATTATATAGTGTGATTTGTATCGTACTTCAATTTCGCATTTAGGATAGAACATGAATTGCATCTTATTTAAAAACCAAAAAAAATTGAAAAACAAAAAAAATTCCAAAAATATGTCTTTCATTTTCGAATTTCCTCCACACATTTATTTCTATTGGAAATTATGTAAATAAATAAGTGTGGGGAGGAAATTCTCTTATTTAAAATACCAAAAATATGTATTTCTTTTTCAAGAAATTTAAAATCCGAAAATACGCATTTAATTTTCAAAAATATCAAAAATACAAAAAACTGTATTAAATTTAGAAAAATTTGAAAAACATAAAAATACGTTCTTTATTTTTCAAAATCTCTCCCTACATCTTTCCCATCGAGGACGATGTCAATCTTAAGTGTGGGGAGGGAAATATCTACCTTGTGAATATTTATAAATAATATTTGTAAATAATTGTAAATATTTATATATACTTGTAAATTTGAGAAAATGCCTAAAAATTGAAAATTCCAAAAATTTCAAAAAATATTGCATTGTGTATATATGTTTGTCTAACAAGTAACGCATACACATTTAGAACATTTGAGACATTAGGAAACTACAAGACCGCTCAGTATAATCTTTCCTATCTCTTTCTCCTTTTCCATTACTTTTCTTTTACATTTTTGTATTTATGGAGGAGGACGGTTTATGTTGATGAGGATGTTCTATTTTGGAACTTAGTGTGTATTGCTTACATGCTCAGGTCTAGAAAATTGTTGCATGTTTATTTATGTTGCTAGTACTTGAAATGCATTACGTATCTTGTGAATATGTGTTTGTTGCTTTAAATTTCGTTTGCATCAAGTTTATACATATTTTTAAAACAAAATGTGGTCTAGGAAGGGAGTGTGATACCCTTAATGATGATATTGTCTTGGCCGTGTCTTCCCTCTCCCATTGGCTTGCACCTTGTGACCTCCTTGTTAGGGTATTTGCTCGCAAATACCCAAGAAATGTGGCTTGACCAAAAAGTGTTGACTGCCTTGTGCGACCAGGAAGATTATAGGCTAGGCCTAGATTTCGACATAGCTACTTATACCTGAGGATTACAGCCTCCTATAGACCGGTGCATTCATACCCGGTCTCCTTAGCTTGAGAGTAGGCCTCATTGCGTGGCATGTCACGTCAAAACGCATAAGTATGGCGTTCTCTTCTTTGACCATGAGACGTTTACTTTGTGTGCATTATTTGAAACAAACTCGTTGCATATTATTTTTGAGCCTCACCTTGCCAAATAAGCCTTTCCACCCTATAGGTTAGGACCGAATTTTTGTAACCCTTTTTTAGCCTTAGCCTTTCATTTGGCATAACCACAACATCAACTACATCCCATAAACAACCATCCTTGATAAAAAAAAAGTTGTCATTTCATTTTTGATTGTATGAAAAGGGTATTTGTGTCCTAATTGATGAACTCTAGCTAAGTTCATGTGAGTTGGAATATTGGTTTATATCTTGCCATGAATTTGAATAAAAAAGTCTTGAAAAATAAGAAAAGAAAAATAGAAAAGAACAAAAATTTACTTGTTATGTATTTACATTATGTTTGATGTGAAAAAGTCGAGCAACACTCCTTACTCATCATGAAAGAAGTAGAAAAAGGCGTTGCAAAATAAAGGAGAAATGATGTTTTTCCAAATGAGTAGGATTTTCAAATTTTTGTGTGATTTTAGGCAACTACTATCATGTTTTTTTTATTCGATCACTTGTTTTTAATAAGTCGGGGGAATTGGAATATTGACAATTTCTTGAATATGTAACCTCTCGTTATCCATAACGGTGCTCGCAACAATCCCGTTTCGACCCATTACCTAGCCCCATTACAACCCTTGTTTCCTATTATGCACATTTTCGTTTTTGCATTTCATATGTGGTCGTATAGAAAAGGATTCCACATTAGATTGCGGGCATGTCCCACGAGTCGGGTAGGTGAGTGGTTTGGCTACTTTCTTTCACAATAACCACCCGTTCTTCAAATGAGTGACGAGTAAAAACCGTGAGGAAGTCGGTGGTCTAGGCCCTCTTAGCCATGGTCACACTAGGTTAAATCTTGAGTCGTGTCATGTCAATCTTGGACGTTTGGTTTTGCTTCCCCTTTCCCGCCTTTGAATTCATTTCATTGGCCTTTGGTTGTCACGTTTAGGTTGCTCGGGCCACCTTTAGGGGGTTGACACCTTGTTGAGACTATAAGACGGTATCTCTCGACCTAAATCTTTGGTTCTTGAAACAAAACCCGACCGCTTAAGTGAGGAAAGCGGTTGACATTTTTATGGATGCATCCTATAAGTTAAATGTATGCTTGGCGTTGGGTGTGTCAAAAATTTTCCACAATCCCCCACTTGCCTTGCAAGGAAGCACATACCTTATTGTGTTTCGTTGTGAGTTGAAGCGACGGAGAAGGCCCGTTAACTGCTGATAGGCTTGTCGTGTATCTAATCAAAGATACAAATCCCAAGATACAAATGAATGTAGTACAAGGGGTCGAACACAAGGAGACGGGAATTGCGCTATAAAATGCTATGAATAGAATTCTATCAAGGTCGATTACGGTTGGTTGTTTGGTTAGTTTGATAACATGTAAATAAAATGATATAAATATATATGATAAAAGAGTCTAGGTGCGTCGGGTCACACATGCAATTGTGTGGACACGGGCCACGGGGGCGCTTGGGACAAGCGTTTGCATGTGTGGAGTCGCCACGAATTTATTGTGGAAAATTGGAAACTGTTCGAATACTTCGCGTTATGTCAAGACACAAAGTAATGACATAGACACTAAGCACTTGTTACCCTTAGAATTCTATGTCTATAATGACTCTCGTGGATGCCAATGAACACAGATGTTCACAGAGATTTGGAGTAAGGGGTGAGGGTACGTATTAAGAAGCTCTTTTGATCGAACACCTAATCCCGCCCGCCTCGGTAGCGGCCTCTACTAATGATTAGGGAAGTTATTCATACTTGATATGTTGTCGATTATATGCATGCAATGCAACATCCAATAAATTAATCCTAGCATGTGAAGATTCAGACTAAGTCGATGAACATGTAATTTAGCGTACAATTGGGTCGAAGTAAGGATTTAGATTGGTTACATGTGAAAACATATAAACAAATGATAATGAAGAATACAATAAATGTACAATAACTAAAATTACAATAATTACATTGGTTTGATTGATTTACGTCGAAAATACATTTAAAACGGATGATTTGAGAAAAGAAAAGAGAAAGTAAATTAAAGAACAGATTAACAGTGATAATATGATTAATAGTAAATTAATACGTAAACTAATAAACTAGGTCAAAGCAACAACGGAAGTTCATAGACAGAACTCAACCCGGAACAGGCGCAACAAAGCTGCGTCCCTTGGAAGAGGCGCAGTGGTCACTGCTTCTGTTCCTGAGGTGAGTTCTGGCTGTGAAGCCAGAACTGCATATTGTTAATGTTCGTTGATGAATTTAATGATCGATTATTGATATTTGACTCAAGTAAGAGTGATTTAACAGGTTATTTACATATGAAAGGTTCATAAAAGCAATAAAAAAAGGATTCGAATTAATTAGAACGAATTAATTACCAATTACAAATTTAATCACGAATTAAGTTTATTAATACGAACTAAATAGGTTTATTTAAAAAATTAAATTAGATTAAGTGATGATGAACAGACGAAAATATACAAAAGATGAATTTCAGAGACTTGATATGGACGAATCGATAGGACAAGAATTGGTCGTCACACATCCAATCAAACACATTTATAATACTCAACAAACAACTAGTTATTGGTAAGTCGAGGTCGATCCATGGGACGGTGTGCTTTGGGTTCTAAGTCTATATATCTCAATTTATGCTAGTGTCACGATTGATTTGGGTTTGTAGTTGTGTTCTAGACTAATGCAAGCAATAAAGTAAAACAAACAATAAAAGGAAGGATGTAAACAAATGATTAAAAGTGCTAGGATATCATGGGTTCATGGGGGATTCATAAAAGTTGATCATACAAACATGTTCACAAAGTTGCAACAAATTAATGCTGTAGAGGAACCGAGTTGGTTTATGTCTTACGGTTCTTAGGAAGAGTTGGGTCCCGGAGCCGAATCGATTAGATTGTACAACACCTACAAGTCGACTTACTTTCCTCCTAATCACTTCTATGCATGGTCTAACAAGACTCGAGTTGGTTTATATCTTACAAGTCAAGTTGAATAGATAAGAGATGGTTATAAATGCAAGGATTCATAGGCTTAGCATTTCATCAAACATAACATGTGCATAGGTTGACATCACAACAAGCAAGCAAATTAATTATGAAAACATATTAAATTAAGCATGATTAATCCTCATGTTTGTTTCCCTTAATTACCCATTAATCCTAGCTAAAGGAAACTACTCACCCATTATCATGGAAAACATGTCATTAATGGTGTCAATCATCACAACATGTGTAAGCATGATAAGAGAATGAAGAAATAAATAATAAAGAGTAAAGAGTAAAAGAATTATACCAAACTTGAGATGATCCAAATAATAAAGCAAAGAATAAAAGAAGAGAACTTGATTGATTGATGAAGGGTTGTCAATTCTCCAATAATAACCCAATAATCTTCAATTACCCAAAAGTAATAAACCTGAACAATAATTAAGGAGAGATTAATGTGAAATTTGTGGAAAGATTAAAGAGTAATGTAATCTAATCTACTCCAAATCTATTCTAAGAGGATTTTCTAATCTGGAAGACCCCTTTGATTATCATCAAAATGGGGTATATATAGTAGTGCCTCATTAGGTTAACTAAGGTTAAATTAGTAATTAACAATGCTAATTGTTGAGTAGGGAAATGCTCCTCTCAAAGAGAGATGCTAGTCTCCCTTTTGCTAGTCTTTCAGAAATATACGCATCTCGAGTGACACAAGGAAGAGGACATTTTCCAGTGTGAAGGAATCCGAGCGGATTGTGGGTCAGGATGCTCGGACTGTAGCAGGGTGAGACGAGTGGCTGGGCATCGGGACGCTCGGATTGTTGGAGCAGAGGACGAGCGGCTTGGAGCTTTGGACGCTCGGATTGTTCTTCAGAGTACTTAGCTTCTTCCTCTCGCATACTTCTTATTCTTGCAATGTTTGTCTTAGTTCTTGCCTCTCCTTCCATACTCGTCTAGCCAAATTCATCAATGTCCTTCCAAATAAGTTCAAGAGACAGGAATTTCCGCCTAATTACCTTCTTTCCTACAAAACATACGAAATGCACTAGGAAAGCAAAATAGAAAGCATTTGATGGACAAAACGGCTATAGAACGTTGTAATAGTATGCAAAATAGGCTCGATTAGGGGACTAAGTTTGCGCAAATATGAGTCACATCAAATATCCCCAAACCGAATCTTTACTCGTCCCGAGTAAAGAGGTGACAAAAACTAGACCTTTATTTAAACTATCTTACTAATATAGCCGATGTGAGACAATTAGCGGGTCTCACCCCGCCCCTTCAACTCACAACAAGACAACCACAAGGTACTCTTGACTAGGCCTAAATCCATGGGTCAAAGGATACTAGCATGACACATCCTAGGGTGTTTTACAAGTATTCTAACAAGCAAAGTCTTAAAAAGAAAAAGTATCTACAAGGGCCTATATACACTTGTCAAGCTTCCCAAATAGACGGTTTCACAAAAATTTTCTATCATGCAACTATATGCTATGATGCAACTAACATTTATACATCTTAATACATATGCTTCTACCAACTAGTATGCCAAATAATCTAAATGCAAGTCCTAAATTCACATTGGTTTTACCGCATCAATCAAAATAAAGCCACATAGTCATTAACATAGAAAGGAAAAGGATATTGGAAAGATCATACCATGCGGTCTTCTATATCCTCATGTCTCGGATGTGGCCTAGTCGATCAATGTGAGAAAGGATGAACAAACACAATATATACAAACACAATATATACAAGACTACACTATAAAGGAAATGAACATGTTTTTGGGTTTTTCAATTTTTCAAATTTTTATGGTTTTTATGATTTATGAAATAAAAAGACATGTTTTTGTATTTTTCAAAATTTTTCAATTTTTTTGTATTTTGGAATATAAATTCCCATCCCTCACTTTATTTTGGACATTGTCCTCAATGTACATGTAGGAGTAGGAATGAAAAAGAAAGTACATATTTTTTTGGATTTTTGAATAAATGCAATGATATGAATGAATGCATGCTCTAACTAAATGTAATTCTATATGACATATATAACAAATGAATGCAATCTAAACTATACTATATGACTGCATGATTTCTATTAAACTATGGTCACCTATGATCAAACCTCCCCAAACCGATTTAAACACTATTTCTAGGGTAGAAACGAATAGGTTTGGTCATTAGTGATTATGCATGAATTCTAGTTTATATGCAACTAATTACATGAATCATGTGAGATATATTATAATGCAACTATACTATATGAACTAACTAATGTAAATGCAATATGAAATATAATACAATTGCAAGTGAAGACTAAACTAAATGCAATGCACTATACAAAAGGGAGAGGGAGAGAAGAGTATCATACAAATGGAGGTGGTGAGGTAGGCATCTCTTACTCGTCATCATCATCATGGTGGTAGCCATACCTTCTAGAACTTCCTCCTTGGTCATACCCTCCTCCTTGACCAGAGTATCCTCCACCTTGACCATCAAAGTTCCCGGCTTGGTTCCCTTGATTAGGGAACAAAAGGTGTGGTTAAGCCCAAGATGGTCGAGGGCCATTAGGGTCGATATACCCTTGTTGTGCCATTTGGTAGTATTGAGGATAGAGGGCCAAATAGTTATCGACCCTTCCATCGTATACTCCAAGACCAACCTTCTTCTTAATATCCATCAAATCATTCATATCCAGAGCATCGGGGACTTGCGGTGCGAATGGCCTATGAGGAGTGGGGTATGGTGGGATAGGCACATAGGAAGGCGGGGCAATGGGCCTTGCCGGTATCCCGCGAGGCGGTGGAGGATGGCGGGGTACTTCTTCTCTTTGAGGGGGGTTAGGGTGGATTTCAATGTCGAGGAGGTAACTCGACCTAGGTGAATATGGGCTCAACCTTGGGTCGGTACCGGGTATATTCCACCCCGAAAGAATAATAGAAGAACACCATTTTGTGAACCATTCTACACTCCCGTCTTGAGTGTAGGCACACCACCGGTGGTGGTTGAAGACGGCGTCCTCATCAATCAAAGTACTACCCTCAAGAGGTGCATAAGTCCCATGGGTGTTGAACCCGGGACAAAGGTAGTTAGCCAAGATAGTAATTAGACCTCCCATCACGAAGGTCTTAAGTTTGGAGTTCCCTTGATAGAAATCGTAGAATCTCGTAAGCATCTCAAGGGGGGTATTGAAGTTGTATCGCATTGTCCCCCGAACATTTAGATAGGACTCAAGGAATGTCAAATCGAGAAGAGTGCACCTATCTTGCTCGAATCACCCATTAATGGTGCCGGCTATGAAACGTTCGGTGATCCGAATCACCGGGTGTTGAATAGCAAAGGTATAGCATTGTTTTTGGTGAATGAAATCCCTCTCGGAAATAGCCTTCCAAACTAGGTCCACATCAAAGTTGGAGGGTTTGTTGATGTTGCTTGTTGGTACAACAAGACCAAAAATATGAGCAAGTTGGTCAAGTGTTAAACTTTGGTCGAGGTTGCACAACCGGAACTCCATACCAACGGTGCTTCGTGTGTTCGAAACAATGCGGAGGCTACTCAAAAATTCCAAGGTAAGGCTAAGGTATGTCTCTTCATGGGCGAATAATTTCCCAATCCCCAAACCATCAAAGAACATTTCGGTTTGATACCTTATACCTAGGATTTCTAACACCCTAGTTTCAATAAATTAAGTCGGTTTGTAATGCTTACCTAGAAACTTGATGAACTTAGCGCGGTGGTCATCGGATGTGAAGAGTACCTCCGGAAAGTACTAAAGTTGCTCCACCCCTCCTCTTATCAAGGGATGGAAGTTTCTTGGAGGCATCCTTTCTTGAGGGGATGAAGAAGACGAGCCCTTGCGTTTCTTGGTGGCGGCTTCAACGAGCTTCTTGGATTTTCCCTTGAGATTCATCATTTTTGATTTGGGAAAGTTAGGATTTGGTTAATTTTTATTGTGATGGGAGTGTTTGGAGGTGAAGATGAGTGGATTAGGTTGAGATAAGATGAGGAAATGAGGGATGGTGGGGGTGATTTTATAGAAAAGTAGTGTGGGACGAGCGGCCGAGGGTCGGGCTCGGGCGTATTATTCGAGGTAAGTGCAGGAATCCGAGCGTCTTTAGGGTCGGGACGAGTGTCTTCCTGCAGGTGGTCCGAGCGTCTGGTGAAAAATCCGCTCGGATTTCATTCCAGGGATTCTGCTTCATCTGGGGTGGACAAAAGACGAGCAAATCGAGCTTAAGACAAGCGGCTTAAATTGAGATGAGCGTCCTCTTCAAAATCCATTCGGATTCTAGTCCAGTGCGAAATTTTTCTTCAGATGTCTTATAGGATGAGCGTCCAACAAATAATACGAGCGTCTTTTTCTGGACGAGCGTTTTGTTCCATAATCCGCTCGGATTTCATGTCAGTGCTAAACAGTACCATCAGGGAGGCTGAGGACGAGCGTCCCTCGCTGTTTTTCATTCTTTTCTTTCTTTTCTTTGCAAGATCGTACCCTTGCACCCTTTTGTTATTTCTCCCTGTCTTTTTCTGAAAATTTACTCAATAAAAATGTAAGAAAACTCTCTCTCACTACTCTCATGCAAGAAATTGTAAATAAAAGTACGAAAATGTACAATATTATACAAGGTAAAAGTTTGAGAAATATCTTACAAATGGTGGTTTGAGATAGGACTCCACCAAACTAGTTTATATTGTAGAATTTCTTTGTCCATAGAGCTCAAGGCTCTTAGAAGAAGATCAAAAGCTTGTGAACAAGCTCCAAATAAGCATAAGTATGGTTTGCTTAACTTCAAGACGAAGTTTGGCCAAGGAAGTTTGTCATTCATTCTTGTTTTCTTCCTTTTTTTTGCACTTGAATATTTATGATGCTTCAAACTGATTAGCCCATGATTCTTGTTAGCGTAAGGCAGGAAGTATGGTTCATGGTTGTCCGGAGACTTCCACTCACTACCTTTTTCTTTAATTTTGGTGATGATGATAGCATTGGGATTTATCAATCCTTCAAGAGTAGAAGGAGAATTCTCATGGTATTGATGACCGGATACCTTAGGAATTGATGTTGTGGGTGCCAAATTTCCACAAGCAAGTTCATTTGCAAGTTTGTTCTTGAGCTTTTCCACCAAGTACCTTTTATATGACGATTTGACTTTTTGGAGAAGGTCCACCATATCATCTCCAACTATCATAGGTTCCATGGTGGGTGCGAAAAGATCTTCATGGTCAATAGGAAAGAGACATTCATCTTCCTCATGGAAGCATACCTCAAACTTCTCAAGGATGGGGTCCTTAAGCAAGGTGATATCACAAGTCCATTCTTCTCCCCTATTCCAAAGGTCCTTGTAAGACACATATTCTTCATAAGCCTCTTTTATGGTCTTGTCATCATTACTATCTTCATAAGAATCATAAATGGGAGCTTCACTCCTCTTCATTGACTCTTTATCCAACACCTCAATGTTCACATCAAATGATACACCCTCCATACTCACAAAGGTTAAGAGTGTTTGGCTTACTCAATCTCATATCTTCCTCATCAAATACCACACTTTCATACTCACAAGAGCTCAAAGAGGTTGGCTCTTCCCACTTCTCATTTTCCATATCAAAGGTTACTATTTCAAATTCACATTCATGATCAATGTCTAAGGAGTGGTGAGGAGTAGTTACTTGGGTTTCCTTCATTTGGGCAATTTGAATTGCCAACTCCTCACCATGGGTAACAATGCTTTGAAGGACATTGTCCATATTTTGACTCTCCTCTAGCACTTGTTTAACAAAATTTTGTTGATCTCCCATCATTTGGAGAATCATATTTTGAATGGGTTCATTTTCTTGTTGTGGGTGGGTGTGAAAGTGGTTATATTGTGGCATTTGGAATTCATTATAAAGTGGATATTGGATGTGGTGATTTTGGTAGGAAAATTTGGGGTAATAGTTAGGATTTTCATTGTATGAGTAGTAAGGTAGGTTTGTGTTGACTTGCTTCTCAAACTCCCTATACCCATAGTCATACTCGAAAAATCCACCACATACTCCATGTATCAAGTCTTGGATCATCATAGCTAAGACAAGGAAACACCTACAACCAAGGAAACTACACAAAAACGGTAAGAACAATCCTTGAGAAACAAGTTCCTCAAGATTAAAGCACAAAAAAAAAAAGATAGACAAATAAGTAAGAACTTAATCACATAACACCGTCCCCGGCAACGGCGCCATTTTGATAGGACAAGAGTTGGTCGTCACACATCCAATCAAACACATTTATAATACTCAACAAACAACTAGTTAGTGGTAAGTCGAGGTCGATCCATGGGACGGTGTGCTTTGGGTTCTAAGTCTATCTATCTCAATTTATGCTAGTGTCACGATTGATTTGGGTTTGTAGTTGTGTTCTAGACTAATTCAAGCAATAAAGTAAAACAAGCAATAAAAGGAAGGATGTAAACAAATAATTAAAAGTGCTAGGATATCATGGGTTCATGGGGGATTCGTGGGAGTTGATCATATAAACATGTTCACAAAGTTGCAAGCAATTAATGTTGTAGAGGAACCGAGTTGGTTTATGTCTTACGGTTCTTAGGAAGAGTTGGGTCCTGGAGCCGAATCGATTAGATTGTACAACACCTACAAGTTGACTTACTTTCCTCCTAATCACTGCTATGCATGGTCTAACAAGACTCAAGTTGGTTTATATATTACAAGTCAAGTTGAATAGATAAGAGATGATTATAAATGCAAGGATTCATAGGCTTAGCATTTCATCAAACATAACATGTGCATAGGTTGACATCACAACAAGCAAGCAAATTAATTATGAAAACATATTAAATTAAGCATGATTAATCCCCATGTTTGTTTCCCTTAATTACCCATTAATCCTAGCTAAAGGAAACTACTCACCCATTATCATGGAAAACATGTCATTAATGGTGTCAATCATCACAACAAGTGTAAGCATGATAAGAGAATGGGGAAATAAATAATAAAGAGTAAAGAGTAAAGGAATTATACTAAACTTGAGATGATCCAAATAATAAAGCAAAGAATAAAATAAGAGAACTTGATTGATTGATGAAGGGTTGTCAGGAAGAGGCGCAACAGATGCTGCAGCCCTTCGAAGAGGCGTAGCAGTTGCTGCGTTTCTTCTCGACATCTATCTCCCATTGATCCGTAAAAGGTTTGAATAAAAGGGTTTATAAATCGATTTTAAATATCCTTTCGATGTAAATCTTAAAATTATTAGTACAAAAGTAAAATACAAATATAAAAGATGGGATTTACACCCTCAGACTTACATGTTTGACGAAACGAGATTAACTAAGTTAACGATTAGTGATTGCTCGACTCGAATGTACGAGGAAAGTGCCCTTATAAGAGGAATTTAAATTAGATTGATTAAGTTGATTGAGTGGAGTTGGTCAAATTGGTCGGTCATGCAAAACGAGGCTGGTACTCAGAAGGATCCGAGCTTACATGGTCGAAAGTTCAAGCACGTAGACGCCAATAAGCAAAGAGCACGGTCTTAGAATGCAAAGGGAGAAGAGAAGGGCGGACACTCGCGTGAGAAATATGAGGAATTAGGGTTTTGGTAAAACTTTTGAAATAAATCTCGAAAAGATCTTAAAATACACAGAAAGGAGCTGGGGAAGAGGCGCAGCAGCCACTGCGGCTTTTGGAAGAGGCGCAGCAGGTGCTGCGTCCTTTCCCCAGGAGTTTCCTCCCGCGGAAGAAAGATTTCCCGCGTTTCTGTTATGGAATTGCGGTAGATCTCAACTTCCTTATTATTTAAAATATAATTGCGGAATATATTTTGCCAAAAGATTAAAAGATTGAAATATGGAATAGAAATATCCGGAATATTCCAGAATATTCTGACTCGGCATTTTAAACGGTTATTAGAAAACGAAGACGGTTTTTGACCCGAACTCCAAATGAACTCTAATTACTGTCAAAACGACCGTAATGGCGCATAGATGACGACCAAGGGGTAGACACAAGTATTTGAGCTATCACTTAACGTTAAACTTACGAATTGTCATAAATCGTGCCGTGTACCAAACATGCGGCCCAATCATCACCGGGTGGCTTGCGGAAGGTGCAGAAATGAGGTATCTACAGAGCCCCCACTTTGACTGAGGCTTGGACAAGACGAAAATTAAAGTATAGCCATCAGGTCAATCGAAGATTACAACCTGACGACTATGGCGACGCGAGACGGCTCAAAGGGTCTAAGCCAAGGACCTGTCGTCGGGAACATTTTAGAGTCTGTCGACTATCAGGGAGGGTCGTTTAATGTCCATTAGACTACGTAAGGAGGCTCGCCAGCCCTAAGAAGAGATCATACCTAAGACTTCTTTTTTTGAGGGGAAATAAAACGTAATATTGAAGGGGTAGCAGGACGTCGGTAGAAACTGCTGGGGAAATCTGCTTGCGTTGGTCTCAAGCGAACTCCGGCAAAACTTGAGGTTGAATCTCCATGTCTCGAGAGGAACAATCGGCTGTCATGAACTCTCGCTGGAGAATTAATTGAGGTGTGTCGAAACACCGTCAGATAAAATCTGCTCGTTGTTGCAAGCGAAGTCTTGATAAAGTACTGCGACAATTCGCAGTCTGCTCAAAAATACGAGCCCGGATGAAGAATAAACATCAAACGGACCAAATATACGATATATGTGTTGAGGAAGAGGCGCACCAAAGATGGGCCCACAAATAACGAACTTGTAACGAATCTTTGAAAATCGAATTGGAGGGAAGCTAAGGAAGAGGCGCAGCAAGAGCTGCGACTCTTGGAAGAGGCGCAGCACCTACTGCATCTTTTCCTGGGTTCGTCTCTATCCGAGTAAAAACTCGAAAGATCCGTGCTTTATTCATAATAACAAAACACAAATTTCTTCAAAACTCTCTCAAATTCCAACCATTTTCGGTCAAAAATTGATCAAAAGCTTGCATTTGGCATGAATAATCGAGGTATGTGTCTTATTCTTGCATTAAACATCCGCATTTGCTTGATTTGAATCGACAAAATTGGGGTTTTCAACCCTAATTGTCGAAAATTTGGGGCTTTTTTCCCAAATGATCTTGCCTTGTAAAATTGACCTTAGAAATGGATATTTGGTAGTATGAGGAACATAACCATGTGTTCATTACGAATTTTTATCGAGTATTGAGCATTTTGAGTAAAATTGTGACGGTCTAACAGCTGTGTCGTAAATTGCTTCGAAAATAGCCTTAGGATTGCCCATTTGTGACGAAACTTGATATTTGGAATCCTTGTATGATGGGTAAACTTCCTATCATCTTGGATTTTTGATTTGCGACGGCTTTTTCAGGACAATTTTCTAGGGCATAATCGTCGTTATAACGAAATGCTGTCGAAATTTTGACCCAAACCCATGATTAGTCTTGAACTTAGACTTGACTTGACCCAAATTACCACATGAGCGGTCGGGTTTCGGGAGAAAAGGCCAAAAATGGCGAGAAAAGAGGCATTTCGGAGCTTTGAAAGCTTGAAAATCCCTTGACTAAGGCTCGTCGTCACTTGACGTGGCCTAATTCACTCTAATTTTGCAGGTGACGAGACTTCTACGTTAGGGAGAGCTCCCATGGACGTGGATACTGGTTTTGACCCTTCGCTTACGTTTGAGGAGGTGTTAGAGGAGGCTTTTGTTGCGGTGGCTGCTGAGGAGGAGGTCGCCGAGGAGGGGGTTGCTGAGGAGGAGGTTGCTGAGGAGGAGCACCCGAGGTGGGCCAACGCCGGACGAGGTGGTCGTCAGCTGAGAGGATCACCCGAGTGGGCTGAGAGATGAGATAGCCGATATCTCATCTGGGCAGCGGAGAGTCACCTGTCTTATAGGACGGTGAAGAGCTTGGTAAATCTCGAATTCACCATTCTTTCATCATCTTTCTTTTGTCATTCATTTGTCATTTCCTTTCTCTTTCACTCGAGCTAAAGATAGCTTTGCATTTAATCAAAATAGGAGGCCGGGAACATGAGGTCCTTTTTTGGCTACACGACGATGATGGAGACTTACAGGACACTGTCGGCGGAGGAGCAGGCCATCATCGAGCTTGGAGGTTTTGGAGCCTTGGTGGGAGCATGGAGGGAGATCAAGGAGAGGAAGCTTTGGGCTAACCTCAGCCTGATTCGAGCCTTTCTTGATCGGTTCTGGGACACGACCTCGACCTTTCACATGCATTTCGGCGAGGTTGGGGTCACGTTGGAGGACTACGGCATGATTTCTGGTTTGCCGTGTGGAGCGGAGGCTGTGGTGTGGCCGTCTACGGCCATGAGGGTGGACTCGGCTGAGGCCAGGAGACTGATCGGCTGGAACCTGGCGGCGAGTGCTGCTACAGTTCCCGGGTTAGTGCCGAGCACTTACGTCAAGGATTACTTTGCTGGCCGGATCCCGACGGTTGTGACGATTGACGGGTGGGAGGAGGCTCCTCCTCCTTGCACTACGGAGCAGAGAGCTCGTCTGTGGTTCTGGTGGTTCTTGTCTTCACTCTACCTTGGAGACAAGGGGGAGAGGCTGTTGACAAAGCTTCTTCCCTTGCTTTCTGACTTGAGTGACCTGGGTCGTTGGGGCTGGGTCACTCCTGGCTTTGCGGTCCCCACTCGCTACATGAGGGCTATGGTTCGTCCTGAGCTGCTAGAGAAGGGGACTTCTCCTGCTACTGTTGGTCCTGAATTGCTGTTGGAGGTACGAACCTTCATTTTGTATCATGAAAGATCATTTCTTCTCCTTATCGAATCATGAAAGATCGTCATTGATTATATTGCTTTGCAGGCGTGGGTGTACTTCTACTTTCCGGGCTTTGCGCCCAAGAGGACGGAGCCGGGGGCAAGAGCTTATCCCGTTATGAGGGATTGGGTGATGTGTCATAGGAAGAGCCAGCGCTCTTCTTACGATGTTTGTCGACGGGGTGTGAACGCCCTGAACCTGAGTGACATGAGTATCTTTTAATCACTTTCCTTTATTTGTTTATTCCTCACTCTTTTGAAGCGATCATAGGAATGACCTCTTGTTTACTTGTCTTTAGTGGGTGCCAAGGCCTTGGGCGGACTATACTGACGTCCCTCCTTTCGTGGCTGAGGTCCTTCAACCTAGGAGCTCGAGTCGGTTGCTGCTGAGGATGTCGATGGATCCAGTGTGGTATCTGGGCGAGCGTTTGACTCGTCTGTGCTCTCGTGATGTTTTCACGGTTCCCATCGATCCTCCTCGGACGATGTTTAGGGAGCCTTCCGAGGTTGAGAGGGAGGCGGACTTGGCAGACGTCGGTGCCGACGCTCTCCTTCTTCCTGGCAAGGATTACTCTGCGTTCACTCACCGGATGCTGGCGTACTGGCCGGTTGTGGTAAGTGCTTCGCATTTCCTTTTTGAGTTGACTTGACGAAATGATGAATGATCATCAAATAAAGACTTTATTTGAATTTTGCAGCAGGTTGAGGAGGCGGGCGTCGAGCCCTTAGCGTACCCCGAGACCCTCGAGTACACCGACGCGACGGGGATGACGACGATCTCCGAGCTTCGCGACTTTGGCGAGGCGGTGACAGATGCTGGCCTGGATGAATGACAGCATTTGATTCGGAGGGTGAGTTCCCAACTCAGTTAGCTTTTGTATAAGAATTCCATTTTTGTGCATTTATTGAGAATCTTTGTTTATTGAAATGCAGGAGGCACCATCTCGGTTCGTGGCTTTGTGGAGGGTAGCCAACCGGCTACGGGCTACTGCCATCGAGGCACTTGCTGGTGGACGAGGAAGACATGTATGAACCTTTCGTTTACTTCATTTTTGAATTTTCTTACTTTCTTTGCATTTGAAATGATTGACATGAGCCATTTCTCTGTCATTTGCAGAGGGAGCGTGACCTGGAGCGTGAGCTAGCACAGTCCCGGGAGGAGACGGCTCGCCTGTTGAGGGAGTTGGAGGTCCGAGACGCCGAGATTGCTGCTCTCGAGGCGAGAGTTACGAGCTAGGTGGTGACCAGTAGTAGTTGCTTTTGTTTTTTGTTGCTTCTGTTCTCGGCTGTACCACATACATTTTGTAAATTTTTAGGACTTTCATGTTGGACTTTTGGACTTTGTTTCGGGCAAGAGCCCTCAGTTTGATGTACATATGACCTTTTGATTGTATATATGGCGGCTTGAGTGCCTTTGCTACTGGGTTGTCTTGTTTGTATCTATAGGTTAGCTTTGAACAGGTTTGGTAGATGACGGGTTACGTCGTCACGCTGCCGAAATTTACATAGAAATTGCACATAAAACACATATTTTTACACATGGCCTAAATAGCGCAAAACAAGGAAAACACCTGAAAATGCAAAAAAATTTGCCGAAAATGACCGGATGGTAGGAAGGGCTACCCCCTAAAAAACCCGAAAAAAAGAAACGTATAAGTTTGAAATGAAATGTGAAACGGGAGTGAAATGATTCCCCCAAAAAGAAAAATAAAAAGAAATGGGTAAGTTTGAAATAAAATGCGAAACGGGAGTTAAATGATTCCCCCAAAAAGAAAAAGAAAAAGAAATGAGTAAGTGTGCTTGTTTGACGAAAATGTCGATTTCGCCTCGAAAAGCGTGCCCGTAAGAATAGGAAACACAAAAATATGGTAATTTGACGGAATTACCAAAAATAATAACTTATACTAATAGGAAATTACGCTTAAAGGAATTAGGAAAGATCCAATGCGGAAAAACCACAAAAACCCTTTGAGGAAGAGGCGCAGCACGAGCTGCCACCCTTCGAAGAGGCGCAGCAAGTGCTGCGCTATTTCCTCAGTTTGTCTGTTCTGACAGGTTTTAGGAAACAACTTTTAGTATAAATATAGACGTCGATGGAGTTTTTATTCACACAATTCTTCCGTCTTTCTTTCGTCTATTACATAAAAACTCTCCAGTAATATAGAAAATTGTCACATCATGGATGCCTTAGAAAACCGTCTCAAAGAATGGAAAAACGAATTCACAAATGTCGAGAAGCATGATATGGGTGCTTTCAATTTGGGGTTAATTTTGAGCTTGAAATTGGTGAAGGTTGTAAAACTGTTCTTGGACGCTTGTCTCGAATATTGGGACCCTAATTTCCACGTTTTCGCCTTCCCTGGAGGTGATATCTGTCCTTTTCCTGAAGAAATTGCTGCAATTGGTGGATGAGACCCTGAACATATGCCTGCTATACCCTCTAGCTCTCAAGCGTACAAAAAAAGTTTAGGGATTTGCTTGGACTGACTAAAGCTGAGGTTGACCGTCTTGTGACCTCAAAAGGAGTCCGAATGCTTGATTTCATTGACCGATTTATAAGCAGGGAAGACCCTTCTATCTCCTATGTTGCGAGGCGTAGGGCATTCGGGTTTTGCCTATTGCATGGTTATGTCCTCCAAGGGCATGTTGATAAGGAGATGAGAGGTGATCCTCGTTATCTGAGCTTGATTGAGCAAATGGAGCTGCGCAGGAGCCCAGCTTGTCTATGTTTAGGAGAGATCATATTGGTATTGGATAACAGGAAATGCAACCGCGAGCTCCCTTATTTAGGAAGTCCTATCATTCTGCAGGTAAAAAGTGCAACCTTTTTTTCTCTTTTTTTTCTTTCTGTTTCTTTTTCGGTTTTTTCTTTCTTTTTTTTTTTATTTTTTTTTCTTGGTTGGATACTAATTCCTGCCTTGGTAGGTTTGGCTCATGGAGCGTCTGCGGTTAATCGAGCCCCCAGTTAATGTTCCTGCGTACCATGCTCGGTCGATTGCAATGAGGACTAGACTTTGTATGGTGGACTTCACCCGGGTTTGCAACTATTGGGAGAACAAGTTGAAGAATGAGGATGGTCCCTTGATCAGATGGATTCTGCCATGATGACATCTTAGATCAGTTACTGGAGTATCGTCTTTGGATCCTACTCCATCGGTGTGGCATTCCTGGCTTGGAATTCATGATATGCATCTTCCCGGAGAGACTGATGAGGCAGGTTGGCTTAAAACAGAAGATCCCTAAGCTCGATACTGTTCCTCAGACTGCAGTGGCGCTTACCGCCGAGAGTCGTAGAGAGTGGGATCTCAAATGGGCTCAGAGAAACATGTGGTTCCTAAATTCTTCAGTTAGTTCATTATGGGTACCGGATTCCTACTTGTAGTGGAGGAAGGCTACTACTCCTGAGGATCTTGAGAAGTTAAGGAAGCGCGAGCCCGTTGATTACAAGATTCGTGATGTAGCAAAGGAGAAGGAGAAGTATTTGACCGAGGGAGAGGAAGAAGCCGGATTCCAAGTTGTTCATCCGTCGAAGAAATCGAAGACTTCTCCTGCCGTCGAAACGGTGGTTGATCGAAATGGTAAGGCTTGACCGCGAGAGAGACCATTGGTTATTAGGCCTGAGATAGCACAGGAGGGCCCGACTCGTGGTCGAGATAAGAAGTATGACAAAAATGACAAAGGCAAGGGAAAGATGGAAGAATAGCCTAAGTCGTAGTATTATTTATTATTATTATTATTATTTGTAATGCATGGTGGGGTTTTTAGAATCCTAGCCTATTTATTTCATATTATGTGGCGTACTATTATTATTTATGGAAGGAAAATGAATAAAAGATTAATTAGCTATGAAACCATTGTGATTTTCTTTTATTATTCTTGTCGAATTCCAAATGCACATGCAAATGTCCTTCTGTTTACATTTAAAATAATGGGTTGTATCCCGTGAAGGATTGCCTACGTATTCATTAAAAAAATGAAATGAAACCCTTGCGCGTAGTTCGAGTAAATATAAAAGAATAATTGTTCTAAGCAAGAGCTTATAACGAACTAGAAAACGAGCATGAGCTTTACTTACTCCTAAAGCATAATTCAATTTATTTGATGATATGAGGATAACGAATTGTCAGAATGCAAGAGCAAGGTGACATAAGCTTTATTCCAGCGGGTCAGGGGCCGTTGTTTTTATTTCGTGCCGCATGAGCGACAAGTGGTGTCACGCGAGGCGCGTTTTTGTCCTATTCTAGGCATAATATCGTTTCAGTTGGTCGAGGTTAGTTGGATTGGCAAATTCATTCCCATCTAGGTCTGTGATTCTAACCGCACCCCCCGGGAGTATGGACTTGACCAAGAATGGTCTGGCCCAGTTAGGTTAGAACTTTCCCCGTGGATCGACAAGTAAAAGAGCTCTGACTGATTTGAGGACTAAATCTCCTTCTTTGATGTTTCTAGGCTTAACCCTTTTGTTGAAGGCTCGTTTGATACGTGTCTGATACGTTTGTACATTGTGTAATGCACGCAATCTTCGTTCATCGAAGAGGATGAGCTCTTCATATCTACCTCTCTTCCAATCAGCTTCTGGGATTTGACTTTCGAGTAGAATACGCAAGGATATGATTTCCAGTTCAACTGGTTGCACGGCTTCCATGCCGTAAGTCAAATAGAAAGGAGTAGCCCCGGTGGGAGTCCTAACGGATATGCGATATCCCCATAAGGCGAACGGTATCTTACTTGGCCAATCTCGATAATTGTCAATCATTTTCTTGAGGATTGTGACAACGTTCTTGTTGGCTGCCTCTACCGCGCCATTAGTTTGTGGTCTGTATGGCGAGGAATGGTGGTGTTTGATCTTGTACTTAGCTAGCAATTGTTCAGTCTCAGCCTGGAAATGTGATCCATTGTCATTGATGATCTCATGTGGGCAACCATATCGACAGATGATATTGGTTTGTGTTAACTTTGCCACGTTTTTGGCCGTGAGACTAGTGTAGGATGCTGCTTCTACCCATTTGGTGAAATAATCGATTGCCACCAAAATGAAACAGTGACCTCCTGTTCCGGCTGGGGTGATCTTCCCGATGATGTCGATCCCCCAAGCAGAAAATGGCCAAGGAGATGTCATGGTGTAGAGTAATGAAGGAGGGACGTGTTGCACATTCCCGAAGATTTGGCAGTTGTGGCAATGTCTGACATATTTGATGCAATCGGATTCCATTGTGGTCCAGTAATATCCCAAACGTGTGATTTTCTTTGCCATCGTTGGTCCACTCATGTGAGGGCCACATTCTCAATCATGGACTTCTTCCATCACTTTCTGTGCCTGTGAACGATCAAGGCAGCGCAAGACTACACCAAGAGGTGTCCTTTTATACAATTCTCCTTGCATGAGGACGTATTAGGAGGCGAGTAAACGTATAGCACGTTGTCCTCTCTTATCCATATCTGGTGGATAGGTGCCATTGAGCTTGAAGTTTAAAATTGCTTGGAACCAGGGCTCCTCTGGGTTTTCTTCTTCGTCTGTGATTTGGTACACATAAGCTGGTTCTGACCGTCGTTCGATGCATAAAGGCATTTCTACCATATCATTTGGCATATTAATCAAAGATGCAAGTTTTACAAGAGCATCTGCAAATTGATTCTCTTCTCGAGGTAGGTGTAAATAAGTCACTTGATCGAAGAATTGGGCAACTTGGTCTATCATGTCCTGATAGGGTGCTAGGCTTTCACTTCGAATTTTCCAAGACCCCGTAATTTGGTTGATGATCAGGGATGAATCTCCATGTACTCGAATATTCTTGATGCCTAAGCCTACCGCCGCTTGTAGCCCAATGAGGCAAGCTTCGTATTCTGCTGCGTTATTTGTCACCTCGAAGTCGAGCTTGACAGAGAGTGGCATATGCTCACCTTCAGGAGAAATGAGCAACACTCCTATTCTAAATCCTCTTTGGTTCGACGCTCCATCAAAGTAAAGGTACCAGAAGTCTACATCGGTTTGGAGTATGTCCTCATCCGGAAACGACCATGTGTTTATCGCTTGGGTATCGTTGATGGGATTTTCTGTGAAGAATTCGGTGACGACACACCCTTTTATAACTTTCAGAGGCACATATTTGAGGTCGAACTCTTAGAGCATCAAGGTCCATCTTGCTAAGCGTCCATTGAGGACGGGTTTTTCGAAGAGGTACTTGACAGGATCCAATTTGGAGTATACCTTGACTGAATAGCTAAGCATGTAATGGCGTAGCTTCTTCGTTGCCCACACAAGAGCGAGGCATGTCTTTTCGAGTGGTTTGTACTTGCATTCATACTCCAAGAACTTTTTACTAAGGTAGTAGATAACTCTTTCTTCTTTTCCGACGGTTTGTGCTAGCATAGCCCCCATGGCTGTTTCGGTCACTGTGAGATATAAACCAAGAGGTTGATCTCGTTGGAGAGGCATGAGCACTGGCGGTTTGGCTAGTATCTCCTTGATTTTGTCGAACGTCTTTTGACAGTCGTCATCCCATATGGTGTGATCTATTTTCTTTAGCTTTTTGAAGATGGGTTCATAGATAATGGTGAGTCATGAATCGACTTATGTACTGCACCTTGCCTAAAAATCCTCTAATCTCCTTCTCTGTCTGAGGCTGTGGCATTTCATGTGACACCCCCATACTCCAAGTGCCTTACCAGGACCACTCAGGTATAAGGACGTCACCATCCCGGTTTCCCGAGGTAATGATAATCAAATGACAATAAAGAAACTTAATTTAAATAGCCAAACTGTTTTAAGTGATTACAATTCCAAATCCAAACTGACAAAAGGAACAATACATGTTCTCAAAAACCAAATGTCTAAACAACTAAAATATGACAGCGGAAGACTCTAATCAGCTCGTGGTGACACATCCCAGCTAGCCCAAATGCCTCTAGTCAAACCTGCTCAACAACTGCTCACCATCCCCGAATGGATCACCACATTTTCAAAACAATTAAACGGGGTCAGTACTAATTACATAAAACAAGATACAATACAACAATTACCAAACAGCTCAAACATCACATCAAACCCCGGTCTCCATAATCAATCTCCACATAACTGACTACACACTAAAGTGTGTAGCCCTGCCAGAGTACCCATCGCAACAGATACTCCACACCGCCAGTGGGGGACCGCAGCCGTACCCACCAAATCCCCGCTCATCTCCATCGAGCGATAAACCCAAGTCCATTAATGTGCACATCCCTTCTGTGGCGGGTTCCACAAAAGGCAAATCATGGGCGTGAAGCCACTTCCGCAAGTGACTCCACTGAGCCAGGGACACGCCCCAAAGAACACAGATAGACAAACAGTAAACATAACACAAAAATCAACAACCGTCTGAATCAATCAACAATCACTAACTACAACACAATTCACCACACATAACATATAACTAATACTGAGTAGGGAAAACCCTACCTGAAATGCAAACACACAGTACACGATCTTACCAGCTGTCTCAAAACCGTTCTTCTACGAATCCTCCTCCTATTCACATAATCATATAATCACTACCAACACGACAAATCATAAAAACCCCAATCCCAAAATTAGGGTTTAAACAAGGTCAACCAAACGCTATAAAATTGGTATGTAGGACTTGCCCTTGACGCTAGGATCACAAGGACACAAAGAACAACGAAATCCGACCTCTCAAGCTCCGAGATTTGCCAATAATGCGGATGAAGAGAACAACGTAGTTTGAATCTCCTTTTTGAGTGTATTAGGTTTATAATAGTGTTTAGGAAAGATGATGACATAATATATATATACTAATCCGCATTATTAACAAAACCCGTCAAAACATAACTCGCTAACTGACTTACTCGATCGAGTAAGTAATGTACTCGATCGAGTGCCCCTTACTCGATCGAGTGCCAAGGCTACTCGATCGAGTACCCTACAGACAGAATACTGTTTCTTAACTCAAAACACCCTTACTCGACAGAGTAAGGCCCATTCGATAGCGTACCCAGAGACTCATAAAACCATAGTATTACACTCTTCCCTCCTTAAAAAGAACTTCGTCCCCGAAGTTCAAACCACAACGAAACAAAAACACACTAACCCTCTCCCGACACAACAACAAAAATAAAACTCAGCATAAAAACTCCGACACATACTACCAACCAACTCACCCCGACTCAAACCACTACTATCTATACCAAAGACAACATAAAAAGATGCAAAAACTCTTCGTGATCATCTCCTACCCTCCTAAAAGAAACAAGGTTACGTCCCCGTAACCATACATACCTGATAAAAAAGAAATGGATAGCGCTCTCTCATGGCCTCCTCTGCCTCCCATGTAGCTTCCTCAACCTCATGATTAGACCAAAGAATCTTAATCAAGACCGTCTCACCATGTCTAGTCTTCCTAACCTTCCGGTCAAGAATCTGTTTAGGCACCTCAAGATAAGACAAGGACTCATCTAACTCTATGTTCTCCAGCTCTAACACATGTGACGGATCACTAACATACTTCCGCAGCTGAGAAACATGAAACACATTATGTACCCTATCCAAAGCAGACGGTAAAGCCAAACGATAAGCAAACTCTCCCACCCGGTCTAAGATCTCATATGGTCCTATGAACTTCTGACTCACCTTGCCTTTCTTACCAAATCTCATGACCCCACGCATAGGAGACACTTTCAGAAGAACCTTGTCCCCAACCTGAAACTCTATATCCCGGCGATGTAGATCTGCATAACTCTTTTGTCTATCCTGAGCCGCTCTCATCCTCTCCCTAATCAGCTTAATTTGCTCAACCATATCATGTACCATCTCTGGTCCTAAAACCACTGCCTCAGCACTGTCGTCCCAACAAATCGGACTCCTACATCTCCTCCCATATAAAGCCTCAAATGGCGCCATGCCAATACTGGTGTGATAGCTGTTGTTGTAAGAAAACTCAATCAAATCTAACCTATGTTCTCAGCTACCACCAAAATCTATCACACAAGCTCGTAACATATCCTCAAGAGTCTTGATTGTCCTCTCAGTCTGACCATCCGTCGCAGGATGAAATGCTGTACTTATCTTTAATGTCGTTCTCAAAGACTCCTGCAACTCTTTCCAAAATCTTGAGATAAACCTCGAATCTCTGTAAGATACTATGTCTTTAGGCACCCCATGTAATCTCAGCACATTCTTTTGATAAGCCATAGCCAATTGTGCCTTTGTCCATGTATCTTTCATTGGCACAAAATGAGCTGACTTGGTCAGTCGATCCACTATAACCCATATCATATTGTTACCCTGCTGACTCTTCGGTAAACCCACGATAAAATCCATAGAGATGGACTCCCACTTCCACTCAGGTACCTCTAAAGACTGAATCTTAACTTGTGGTCGTCGCTGCTCCCCTTTAACTCTCTGACATGTCAAACAACAGGCCACAAACTCAGCTGTTTCTTTCTTTATCCTAGGCCACCAGAAAGTCTTCTTTAAATCCTTGTATAGCTTGTCACCACGTGGATTTACCGAATATGGTGTACAATGTGCCTCTGTCATGATTGTCTTTTTCATCTCCTCAACATTAGGGACACACCACCTCCCATCAAACCTCAAACTACCATCTGTATGAATAGAGAATCGAGACACTGTCCCTTTCTCTACTCCAGCTCTCCACTCCACCATCTTGGGATCCAACTCCTGTTTACCGCGAATATTATCATAAAGATTAGGCTGCACCATCAAATCTCCCATGACATCCCCTTTCTGGATTATATGTATCCCAAACCTCCCAACCTCATCTCTCAATCTCATCAACGATATAGCTGTGCACAAAGAATGTACACTCTTCCTACTCAAAGCATCAGCAACTACATTGGCCTTCCCTTCATTGTAGATAATATCCATGTCATAATCGCCAATCAGCTCCATCCACCTCCTCTATCTCATGTTCAACTCCTTTTGAGTGACGATGTACTTGAGACTCTTGTGATCTAAAAATACCTTAAAGGTCGCCCCATATAGGTAATGTCTCCAAATATTGAGAGCAAACACAACTGCACCCAACTCCAGATCGTGTGTAGGATAATTCTCCTCGTAAGGCTTCAATTGCCTAGAAGCATAGGCAATCACTTTACCATTTCGCATCAACACACATCCCAAACCATTCTTTGAAGCATCCGTATATACTTCGAAGTTCTCACTCCCTTCAGGCAATGCTTAGATTGGAGCTGTGGTCAAACGCTCCTTTAATGTTTGGAACGCCGTCTCACAACTCTCATCCCAACGAAACCTGTTCTCTTTCCTCATCAAAGCTGTCATAGGTCTAGCAATCTTGGAGAAATCTTTCACGAACCGTCGATAATATCCAGCTAAACTCAAGAAACTTCTGATCTCAGCTACATTCTTTGGTGCTTCCCACTTGGTAACTGCCTCAATCTTTGCAGGATCCACAGCTACCCCTTCCTTTGAAATCACATGCCCCAGAAAGGCAACTTTCTTTAACCAGAACTCACATTTGGATAACTTGGCATACAACTCATTCTCCCTCAAGGTCTGCAACACAATCTTGAGATGCTCCTCATGCTCCTCCTTAGTCTTGGAAAAGACTAAGATTTCATCTATGAAAACCACCACAAACTTGTCCAAAAACTGACTGAAGACTCTGTTCATCAATTCCATAAACATATCTAGTGCATTAGATAACCCAAACGGCATCACTACATACTCATAATGGCCATACCTCGACGTGAAAGCTGTCTTTGGTTTGTCCTCTTTAATCTTCACCCGATGGTACCCGACCTCAAATCAATCTTAGAAAAGACTGCTGCACCACTCAACTGATCAAACAGGTCATCTATCCTTGGCAAAGGATACTTGTTCTTCACCGTCACCCTGTTCAGCTCCCTATAATCTATGCACAACCTCAGGCTCCCATCTTTCTTTTTTCACAAACAGAACTGGCGCTCCCCACGGTGATACACTAGGTCTAATGTATCCCCTCTCAATCAGATCATCTAACTGCTTCCTGAGTTCCTCCAACTCCTTAGGACCCATCCGACACGGTGCCTTAGAGATTAGCCCCGTCCCCGGTTTCAGCTCAACACTGAAATATATCTCCCTCTTCGGTGGCAACCCCGGAATCTCCTCTGGAAAGACATCTGGAAACTCCCCCACAACCTGGTATCTGCTCAACTGTCAAACTCTCCATCCTGTCATCTTTCACATGGCACAAGATCAACGGGCACCCCTTCCTCAGATAGGACTTCAAGGTCACAGCTGCAATCAACTTAACTTTGGGTTTGACAGCAAACCCACGATAAGACACACTAATGCCCTTAGGACCTCTCAGAGACACTTTCTTTTGATGACAGTCTATCTTAGCCTTGTACTTTCCTAACCAATCCATCCTGACTATCATCTCAGAGCCGTCTAAAGAAACTCTAGCAAGTCTACAGGTAGATCAACTTGCCCTACAATCATGGATACATCTCTATACAACCTCCCACACGATACAAACTCACCCGAAGGTATAAAAACTTTCTCTCTTACAGACTCATACTCTCTCAGACCCAACTGTTTAACATGACTCGAACATACAAACGACTGTGATGTCCCCGAATCAAACAAAACGAAGGTATAAACACCATTAACAAGAAAAGTACCAATGATAACATGAGTGTCGTCCTCAGCTGCTTTCTTCTCCATCATAAACAGCTTGCCACTGGTCTTATGCCCACCTCCCTGGACAGTACTAGCTGAAGTAGCCGGTTTAGCACCCGACCTCTGGTTGTTGTTGGTATTTGTAGCTGGTTTCTGATAAGAATTATCGACATTGCGGTTGCCCCCACCATTGTTATTCTGACCTTCCCTGTTGTTCCATGACCCAGCCGGTCTGTTACTCGCATAACTCTGTGCAGGACCCTGAGAAAAGCTCCTCTGTCCCAGCCTCTGAAAACCTCCACTCACCGTATTGGTGCACTCAAGTCTCTTGTGGCCCATACCACTACAGTTGTAGCAGGTCATACCCCAGCTACCACCACTACTACCACGACCTCGCCCGAATGAAGCCCCAGCACTAAACCCCGAGCCCGATGAAAATGCTCTCGCCTGAGTGTGGTTACCCTTCTTATAGTTGGATTGGCCACCTCCCTCACTCTCAGCCTTTCTTTTCTCAGCACCTCTCTCTCGGGTCATCTCCACTAGCCTCTCAGCCCTCCTAGCTCTCTCATAAGCTTCCTTAACATCCGTAAGGACTCCCATAGATAGTTTCTCCATGATCTTGGGGGTCAACCCCTTCTCAAATCTCAGAGCTAAGTTCTCATCACTCAACCCCATGTCCTCAGCATACCTACCCTTCTCATTAAACTTACGGTAGTACTCAGCCACCGTCATGTCAGATGTCATCTTAAACTCATTGAACTCCTCTCTCAACTTGCTCCTCACATGTTCCGGTACGAACTCTCGCCTCATGGCTCTCCTGAACTCATCCTAAGGTATAGCAGGTAGTCCCTGCTTCTTGTACATCTCCCTAGCACCCACCTTAACCTTATCCCACCACCCACCTGCCGCTTCCCTCAAGTAGAACGTAGCTTGTTCCACTTTCAACTCATCCGGACAATGAATTAACTCCAAGATATTCTCTATCTCCCTGTGCCAATTATCTAGAAGAATTGGCTCTTCGATCCCCTTATACTCTTTCAGGTTGAATCTCGATATGTGGATGCTGATCTTTGAATGATCAACCTCCTTATCCTTTCCCACTCTTTTCAACGCTTTCGTAAGACCATCCTGGTGCTCCAACATCTTTACTATATCATCGGTGGTCATGTTCTCAGCTCTAGCATACATGGCGTTTCTCTTTGGCGGCATCTAGAAACTATATAAGAAAAGGTAGATATAAACACGCATACTATAACCCAAAGCACGTATATAACCTACACAGACCCCACTCGATCGAGTACTTGAACCCACTCGATCGAGTTGAGGCCACTCGATCGAGTGCCTCGACTCCAGAACCTAACCACACTTCTGCCTAAAAACATACTCGACCGAGCTGACAAGTCACTCGATCGAGCGCCCCCTACTCGATCGAGTGCCCCTACGTACTCGATCGAGTACCCAAAAACACGATTCTGTCCAGAAAACATCAAACTACCTACTCGACCGAGTCACACCCACTCGATCGAGTGCCACACCTACTCGATCGAGTGCCCCCCACTCGATCGAGTCATGCAGACTCGTATACATTACCCGCATGTTCATTTCACTTTCCAAACATTATATACAACAACTATACTTTCAATAAGATAGCAACAACTACGCATACATTTCTAAGCAACTCTTTATGTAATCAACAAGCGTTCTATTCATATTATCAATATGCCACATTATAAACATCCAACATACTTTTCATTCAATTCAACATATAAAACACTTATCTTTCAACTTTATCCACACTTCCAATTCTCCACATCATACATCCAACAATTCACAACACATGCCACTATGTACACATATAGACCAAAAGACAACACATACGACCCTGACACGTACCCCATGTGGCCGGTTCAAAATTGCAGGGCGAGTTCGCGACTTTAGGACGTCTCCCAAGACTTTTCATTAGCTCCTATAACTTCTACCCCGGGTTCTTTTTAATTGACACCCTATGTTCATTAGATTCATTGGTTACAGGTTTCAGGATCGTCGCTCTGATACCACTTTATGACACCCCTATACTCTAAGTGCCTTACCAGGACCACTCAGGTATAAGGATGTCACCATCCCGGTTTGCCGAGGCAATGATAATCAAATGACAATAAAGAAACGTAATTTAAATAGCCAAACTGTTTAAAGTGATTACAATTCCAAATCCAAACTGACAAAAGGTACAATACATGTTCTAAAAAACCAAATGTCTAAACAACTAAAATATGACAGCGGAAGACTCTAATCAGCTCGTGGTGACACATCCCAGCTAGCCCAAATGCCTCTAGTTAAACCTGTTCACCATCCCCGAATGGATCACCACAGTTTTTAAAACAATTAAACGGGGTCAGTACTAAATACACAAAATAAGATACAATACAACAATTACCAAACAGCTCAAACATCATATCAAACCCCGGTCTCCATAATCAATCTCCACATAACTGACTACACACTAAAGTGTGTAGCCCTGCCAGAGTTCCCATCGCAACAGATACTCCAGATCGCCAGTGGGGGACCGCAGCCGTAGCCACCAAATCCCCGCTCATCTCCATCGAGCGATAAACCCAAGTCCATTAATGTGCATATCCCTTCTATGGTGGGTTCCACAGAAGGCGAATCATGGGCATGAAGCCACTCCCGCAAGTGACTCCACTCAGCCAGGGACACGCCCCGAAGAACAAAGACAGACAAACAGTAACCATAACACTAAAATCAACAACCGTCTGAATCAATCAACAATCACTAACTACAGCACAATTCACTACACATATCATATAACTAATACTGAGTAGGGAAAACCTTACCTAAAATGCAAACATACACAGCAGACGATCTTAGCAGCTGTCTCAAAACCGTTCTTCTACGAATCCTTCTCCTATTCATATAATCATATAATCACTACCAACACAACAAATCATAAAAACCCCCAATTCCTAAACTAGGGTTTAAACAAAGTCAACCAAACGCTATAAAATTGGTATGTTGGACTTACCCTTGACGCAAGGATCACAATGACACAAAGAACATCAAAATCCGACCTGTCAAGCTCCAGGATTTGGCAATAATGCGGATGAAGAGAACAACGTAGTTTGAATCTGCTTTTTGAGTGTATTAGGATTATAAAAGTGTTTAGGAAAGATGACGACATAATATATATAATAATCCGCATTATTAACAAAACCCGTCAAAACATAACTCGCTAACCGACTTACTCGATCGAGTAAGTAATGTACTCGATCGAGTGCCCCTTACTCGATCGAGTGCCAAGGCTACTCGATCGAGTACCCTATAGACAGAATACTGTTTCGTAACTCAAAACACCCTTACTCGACAGAGTAAGGCCCACTCAATAGAGTACCCAGAGACTCATAAAACCGTAGTATTACATTTCAATTAGAGCTTTGATTTTGGAAGGCTCAATTTCTATCCCTCGTTGACTGACGACATATCCCAGAAGTTTGCATGATGTCACCCCAAATGCGCATTTCTGAGGGTTGAGCCTCATGTTGTACTTTCGTAGTCTTAAGAAGAATTTATGAAGGTTATTAATGTGCCCCTCTCTATCCTTGGACTTGACAATCATATCGTCTACATACGCCTCGACTTCTTTATGCATCATGTCATGTAGTAGTGTAGTTGCGGTGCGTTGATATGTGGCTCCAGCATTGATTAACCCAAATGGCATAACCGTGTAGCAATAGGTGCCCCATTGAGTAACAAAGGCAGTCTTATGCATGTCTTCTATGGCTATTTTGATCTGATTATATCCTGCATATCCGTCCATGAAGGACAACAGCGCGTGATCTGCTGTATTGTCTACCAATATGTCGATATGTGGTAGAGGAAAGTTGTCCTTGGGACTCGCTTTGTTCAAGTCTCTGAAATCAACACAAACACAGATTCTCCCATCCTTTTTGGGCACGGGTACTATGTTGGCCACCCAGTCTGAATACTCGGAAACTTTGATGAACCAGCCTTTGAATTATTTATCGACTTCTTCTTTGATTTTAAGAGCCCATTCTGTCCTCATTCGACGAAGCTTCTGTTTTACAGGTTTGAAACCTGGTTTGATTGGAATTCTTTGTTCGACAATGTCCCTGTCGATCCCTGGCATGTCTTTGTAGGACCAAGTAAAAATGTCTTTGAACTCGTGTAGGAGATCTATAAAATTGGCCCTTTCAGTGGGGCTCAAGGTTGTCCCTATCATAAGTTCTTGGGGTTCTAGTTCGGTTCCTACGTTGATGGGTTCAATGTTCTCTATAACTGGTGCCCCTTCCCCCTCTTGTAGTATTTCTTTAGCTATGTAGGGAGGTAGTTCGATTGAGTCTGGGTCTGGGTCATCCTCATTATCATCGTAAATAGAATTGCATTCAGAACAACACAAAGAGTAAGCAAAATCTGATTTATTCATATTAAAATTTGAAAACAGTTGAAACAAAGAAGCCATCTGTTCAGTAGTCAGTGGCAAAGGGACAAATTGGGGACATTTCCCAAACTATCACACTACTCGATGCTATGCTAGGAGAAACAAGGGGAGTGGGAGTGACGACTGAAGGAGACTCTCTAGGGACTTCTCTAGACTCCGACTCTAATTCTGACTCTGACTCTAACTCGAATTTGTTGTCTTCTGGTTCTCCTTTGAACATCTCTTCTTCTCCAGTGGTGAGCTTGAAGAGTCTTCCTTGGGTGTTGGCCCATTTGATCGACTTTCTCCATCCTTTTTGCTGATTCGAATTGGTTTCTGTGATCAATGCGGTAGGGTTGAAATGGTCGTCTTGAAGTATCATGGTAATGATCTCGTCCTGCGCAGCTCTAACAAATCGATCTTCTCCAAACAGTAAGCTAACAGCTTATTCGTCCAAGCAAGGTGCTTGACGAGTCTTGACGGTAGGGATCGTTTCTGAAGGAATGAAGTAGCAATCGTGAAAGATCTTAATTCCAGCTAGTTGCCTTCCTTTGTAGTGCTAAGGTTCGGGAAACCCATGAAAGTATTCTTGACTCCCTTCTCTAACGAAGTATGCATTTAGAGTAGGGAGGTAGGGTCGCATTTGGATTCCCACGTTCTTACGGGTTTGGAACTGTGTGAGCATCTCTAGAGCTTCTTCTTTGGTGGGTTTGTATCCCAATCCTAGTGGTATCCTTTGAGAGTTTCCTTCTTTATAAGGTGCGAAGGTATTTCTTCAGACAGGATTCAATGGTATTCCCGGGAAGTATCCTTGAGACTTGAGTATGTGGTTGACCACTAAATTGGAGTAGGGATTGAAGTACATGGGTGCCAACTCACTCTCTACAAGGTTTACGCTATGGAAGCCCTCAAGCTCATATGCTGGATCTGCAATCACTTGGTTGCTTGACATCTTTTCTATCACTGCCTTGATAGGTGACGAAGTGATCGTCACCACTTTGCCATCTAGTGGGATTTTGATTTTCTGGTGGAGGGTGGATGTTACCGCTTTGGAAGCGTGAATCCAAGGTCTTCCCAGAAGTATGTTGTAGGATGCTTCAATGTCCATTATTTGAAAGTTAACCTTTCGCTCAATCGGCCCTGTGGCTATGGTAAGGTTGACTAGTCCTACTACTTTTCGTCGTGTACCATCATATACGCGAACACCTTGATTGGTAGGGGTCCAATCTGACTCTTTCATGCCTAACTTGTGTGCCGTTTTCAATGGTATGACGTTGACTGTCGAGCCATCATCCACCGAAGTCATTGGCACGTTCTTTTTTAAGAAAATAATAGTAATGTATAGAGCCAAGTTGTGACTAGCGCCGAAAGGTGGCAAATCCTCATCCGAGAAAGTAACTGGGTTACTTAGCTTAGTTGAATCTTGGAAGACCAAGTTGACTACGTCATCAGGTGTAGAGTTATGTGCCACGTTTAATTTAGCCAAGGCTTGCAGCAATGCTTGACGTAGAGGGAATGAGCTTGCAACTTGTTGCCAGACTGAAAGATCAGCCTTTGTCTTCTGTAGTTGCTTTAGTAAATGGTCAGTATAGGTATCCTCGCCATCATTTGGTGTGGCAAAGTTAGTAGCAAGCTCTCTCAACCTTATGATTTCAGCTTCCAAGTGGATGATTTGGTCGATTAAGTTATCAACCACGACCATTACTTCTTGCATTGTAGAATTTCAAGAGAGATTTAGTGGCGCACGTTGCTTAGGTGTTGTACTTGGATTATGTAAGGATGCCACTACACTTTCTAGTTCTGAGACTTGTCTATTCGCACTCTTTGCCCATGCGATAAAGTCGGTGATCATAGTAGGGGAAACGGTGGAGTAACTTCCTTCACCTTCTATTGCATGGATCTCATCTTCGACTGGAGAAATGAGGTGTGAATAATCTAAGGGAGATTCTTCACTTGTAATCATCAGAACTCCAAGAGGATTCTGAGTATTGTTAGGCTTACCTCCAGGCGGTATTGGTAAGCGACTGTCTTCGATCATGTCATGAAGTACATGTTTTTGCTTGTAACATTTTTCTGTATCGTGTCCCTTACCTCTATGATATTCGCAGTATGAATTTTCGTCCCAGAACTTGGACTTCTTTTCTGGATCAGGTGTAGGCCCTATGGGTTAGAGCTTACCCTGTTTCATCAACCTCTTCAGAGCATTGGAGTATGTATCACCAATGTTCGTGAATTTCCTTTATGGGTTGTTCTTCTTTGATGATTCGAGAAGGTTAACCTTATCAGTTTTGCTAGTAGAGCCGTAGGAACGACTTGTTGAGCCTTGATATCCACGACCTACCGTTTTGGATAAGAGTACTTTACGGATGTCATCTTCAATTCTTGTCCCTAGTACAGTTAAATCCTTGAAGGTCTTAATGTTTTGATACCTCAAGTGACTTGCATAAATGGGCTTTAAGTTGTCCATGAATTTTTCCACGAGGGTAGCTTCATCTGGACGCTCGACAAGTTGGATACTAGTCTTCCTCCACCTACTTAGGAAGTTGGTGAAACTTTTTTTCTCATTTTGGGTAATAACCTCTAAAGTGCGCATATTGACTTGGATCTTAGCATTATCCGCGTATTGTTTAGCGAACTCGATCATGGCGTCATCCCATGTGGCAATCTTCTTGTGCTGTAAGGAATAGAACCATTGCTTAGGGATGGTGTCAAGAGATAAAGGAAAGATCCTTAAGAACATCTCGGGTTTGATGCCTTTGATAGATATGTAATCTTTGAAAGCACGAATATGGTTTAAAGGGTTTTCATGTCCCTTGAACTTTGGCATATCAGTCATGTTGAAGTTGGTTGGTAACTTGGCATTCACGGCCTTATACTTGCGATTGTTTTCCCTATAGATATCATCCCCTTTGAGGTACATTAGTTGTTCCTCCAAGTATTGGAGTCGCTTTTCAGCTTCAGTAAGACCTACAGGAGGGTTGATTTCTGGTTGTCCAACATAGGGTGAAAGGTTGTCATTCACAAATTCACTAGGCACTTCATCTTCTGCAGGAGGTAGCCTAGTTTCTACAGTGAAAATTCGGCCCTCGATTGTGTTAAGGCGATCATACACTTGGTCTTGGCTAGTTTGGAGACGAGCGAGCGCAGCTAGGATTTGATCATTACCATTTTGGGGTTGACTGTTGCTTGTGGTGCTAGTTTCAGGCATCTTGGAAACTGGATAAGAGATCGACGACGAATCAAAACATGATCGACCTATTCTAGCACACTTACTCAAAGAAAAAGACTCGACTCGTGAAGTGGGAGTGTGCCACTTGTGTCAAGTGAGGTTTGAAAATTGACAAAGTTTTGAAATGTTCGTCCTAGTCAACTATAGTGTAGTTGTAGGAGTGGCCTCGAAGTGAGGTTTTGAAATAGGTTTAAAGCCCGAATTTTGACTCGATACTCGGACAGAGTTTCGACCGGTTTTGCGCTAATTTAGGCTTTTTTCGAAAATATTTACATTTTAAAAGAGGTTTGTTTTTTTGATTTTACAAAATTCGTCATGGTTTTGTTTAGAAAATGGTTATCACATATGATACAAGCATTTAAACAGGCATTATAACGATATGCCGAGTGCATTTAAAGGGTTTTGGATTAAAGGGTGGGTTGCCATACCGAGCAATCAAACCCGGGGTCTGTGGATAGGTCCGCGCCAAACAAGAGTAAGGTCGGTTCCTAGTCCATTTCCTCGAGTACTGAAAGCCCTTGATAAAAATAGGAGTAAGCATCATGGTATGGTTGACGTCAATCGCTATCCATCCTTAGGCCCAGATAAGAATTTGGACCGTCCAGATGGGACGATTGGTCGAATGGGTTGGGTTGGGCCTAGGAAGGCCGAATAAAACGATCTAGGAAGACCGAGTCATGAAAATCGACAACTGTCTCATATAATCTATTCCCTAACCTTGTTCAAGTTTCACCCTCGCAACACGTAAGTGTATTACTCCCCAACGGAGTCGCCAAACTGTGGACACGGGCCACGGGGGCGCTTGGGACAAGCATTTGCATTTGTGGAGTCGCCACCAATTTATTGTGAAAAATTGGAAACCGTTCGAATACTTCGCGTCATGTCAAGACACAAAGTAATGACATAGACACTAAGCACTTGTTACCCTTAGCATTCTATGTCTAGAATGACTCTCGTGGATGCCAATGAACACGGATGTTCATAGAGATCTGGAGTAAGGGGTGAGGGTTCGTATTAGGAAGCTCTTTTAATCGAACACCTAATCCCGCCCGCCTCGATAGTGGCCTCTACTAATGATTAAGGAAGTTATTCACACTTGATATGTTGTCGATTATATGCATACAATACAACATCCAATAAATTAATCCTAGCATGTGAAGATTCAGACTAAGTCGGTGAGCATGTAATTTAGCATACAATTGGGTCGAAGTAAGGATTTAGATTGGTTACATGTGAAAACATATAAACAAACGATAATGAAGAATACAATAAATGTACAATAATTAAAATTACAATAATTACATTGGTTTGATTGATTTACGTCAAAAATACATTTAAAACGGATGATTTGAGAAAAGAAAAGAGAAAACAAATTAAAGAACAGATTAAAGGTGATAATATGATTAATAGTAAATTAATACGTAAACTAATAAACTAGGTTAAAACACCAACAGAAGTTCAGAGACAGAACTCAACCCGGAACAGGCGCAGCAGAGCTGCGTCCCTTGGAAGAGGCGCAGTGGTCACTGCGTCTGTTCCTGAGGTGAGTTCTGGCTGTGAAGCCGGAACTGCATATTGTTAATGTTCTTTGGTGAATTTAATGATCGATTATTGATATGTGACTCAAGTAAGAGTGATTTAACAAGCTATTTACATATGAAAGGGTCATAAAAGCAATAAAAAAAGGACTCGAATTAATTAGAATGAATTAATTAACAATTACAAATTTAATCACGAATTAAGTTTATTAATACGAACTAAATAGGTTTATTTAAAAAATTAAATTAGATTAAGTGATGATGAACAGACAAATATACAAAAGATGAATTTCAGAGACTTGATATGGACGTATCGAATCTCTAAAACTCGGATTTTATTTTATTGATGAAAACCCGCAAATATTAATTACTTGAGATTTAAGTCGAAAATTAAAAGTGGTGAATTATTAATGAATTATATATTAAAATTATCATACTAACGAAATAAGAAGAAAACAAGAAAAGACGAAGTAAAATAGACGAATTGACAGAGGACGAAGGAAGAAGAAGAAAAGCAGGACATGCGGCAGCCTCAGGAAGAGGCGCAGCAGATGCTGCGGCCCTTCGAAGAGGCGCAGCAGTTTCTGTGTTTCTTCTCGACATCTGTCTCCCGTTGATCCGTAAAAGGTTTGAATAAAAGGGTTTATAAATCGATTTTAAATATGCTTTCGACGTAGATCTTACAATAATTAGTACAAAAGTAAAATAAAAATATAAAAGATGGGATTTACACCCTCAGACTTACATGTTTGACGAAACGAGATTAACTAAGTTAACGATTAGTGATTGCTCGACTCGAATGTACGATGAAAGTGCCCTCGTAAGAGGAATTTAAATTAGATTGATTAAGTTGATTGAGTGGAGTTGGTCAAATTGGTCGGTCATGCAAAACGAGGCTGATACTCAGAAGGATCTGAGCTTACGTGGTCGAAAGTTCAAGCACGTAGACGCCAATAAGCAAAGAGCACGGTCTTAGAATGCAAAGGGAGAAGAGAAGGGCGGACACTTGCGTGAGAAATATGAGGAACGAAGGTCCCTATTTATACTAATCACACGGAGGAATTAGGGTTTCGGTTAAACTTTGGAAATAAATCTCGAAAAGATCTTAAAATACGCAGAAAGGAGCTAGGGAAGAGGCGCAGCAGCCACTGCGGCTCTTTGAAGAGGTGCAGCAGGTGCTGTGTCCTTTCCCAAGGAGTTTCCTCCTGCGGAAGAAAGATTTTATGCGTTTTTGTTATGGAATTGCGGTAGATCTCAACTTCCTTATTATTTAAAATATAATTTCGAAATATATTTTGCCAAAAGATTAAAAGATTGAAATATGGAATAGAAATATCCGAATATTCCGGAATATTCTGACTCGGCATTCTAAACGGTTATTAGAAAACGAAGACAGTTTTTGACCCGGACTCCAAATGATTTCTAATTACTGTCAAAACGACCATAATGGCGCATAGATGACGACCAAGGGGTAGACACAAGTATTTGAGCTATCACTTGACGTTAAACTTATGAATTGTCATAAATCGTTCCGTGTACCAAACATGCGGCCCAATCATCACCGGGTGGCTTGCGGGAGGTGCATAAATGAGGTATCTACAAATTGTGTATAGATGTTCATGTTAAACTCGGAATAAATAACATTGTTAATTGTTTAGGTCTTATGACAACCACCTCTCGGCCTTATTATCAACCATAGGTCGGGTCCTAGAGAACTCTCATTATGACTAGGTCGTCCTACTAACACATGCTTAGACTAATTCAATTCTGTGCCTCTCGACTTATAGAATGAATTTAATAAACTTAATCAATGATTATGGCCACTAAACAAAGATTAATCAAACGATGCAAACATGTGATAGAAACAATTAAACAATATTACATCAACCTATTTCAACATTTACAAATATTAACTATGCATGGCTTCCTTATTCCCTATACAAAAGAAACTACTCACTCATGATGGAGATAAAACTAATGTTGTATGAAATAATAAACATGATAATAAGAATATAACTAAATGAAATATTATAAATTATGAATAAACTAAATATTGATAACATATGAAATAAGTGAAATTGCTAAGATGAGTAATGTAAATAGAAATGCTAATGATGAACTAGTGATGGTAACAACTTGATAATAATAAGAACTAACAAACTAATATGAAATGCTAATAACTAAAATGTAAATTATAAAACAACGATAATGGAAAATACGAAGACGAAATAAACTAGAATTGAAATTACCGAAACAAGAACATGGAACTTGAATGAGAGAACACAAATGACAAACCCAAATGACTTTGAATGGAAAGATTGTATTATAAAGAACCAAATGCTTAACAAAATGTAGATTGTTTAACAAAAGAAATGCTTAACCAAATGTAAACTAATGAAAACTAGAGAGAATTTGTGCTTAAGGCTATATGAAAGATATAAGAGAGTGTAAAAAGATATCCTACAATGACGGATTAAGGCCCCTATTTATAGTAAAATAGGGGCATAACGTAAAATCCATAGAACAAGGTAGCCCCGATTGGGGGCTGGCCACCCCGATCGGGGTCGTGACTTTTCCGTTTTTTCTCTTCAACTCTTGATTAAATGCCAACGGGATCCAATGTGAGCCATTAATCCTATCTTAATTTACCCTGTTAATTGCTTAGTAACACATATTAATAGCATCCAAAGAGCATCTCTAAAACTTGTTACTTGGACTTTTCTTCTTATGGGTTTCACTTCTTAACTTTATTTGGGCTCCAACTTTTATTTGTCATCATGCTTAAGTCTTGCTTCCACTTAGCTTAGTGAACTCCGGTGTTTGCTAAAAATGACGGGAATAAGCTACCGATTGCTAAATTTCCTATAAAATACAACAAATACAAGCAACACACCTAGAACACAAGATTAGCTCACAAAAACACTAATTACAGTGTAATAACAAGTAAAACCGAGCTAAATTAAGGGGTAAAATCTTATATAAAATGGAGACATCAAACTCCCCCAAGCTAGACCCTTGCTTTTCCCCAAGCAAGCAAACATATCCTATTAATAGAGTTTTAGAGAACCGCAAGCGCACGGTGTGTTATAGCACTTGGGGGTCGAATCCACGAGGAGCACGTAGAGTACTAATTGTTTATAATTCAACGGTTTAGCTAAGTCGGCGATAAATGAGTTGTGTTTTTAAACTAGTCAACTAAACTAATTAAGATAAAATGCAATTGAACTAATAAAGGAAAAAGAGCAAGTGAAATTAAAAGTTGTGATTCAATGATAGGAAAGGCATGGGATCCGATTTCCCCACCAACAATTCGAGTTTACTATCATAATTCCCTTTTGACTAGCTATTGGGGTGATACATAAGGAGTATATGTCTCTAATTCGCCTAATACCCCCATCTCGGGTTCGCATTAGGACACTAGTTCTCCCAACCCCTCTCCCTTTCGGTCTCGGAGGCCGGAATCCTAAGGTAGAGACCCGACTACCCTAGAAATGGCACTTCTCTAAGGTATCCTAGTATCTCCTAAGTTCACTAAGCTCTCATCACTTTCCGGGTCATCCAACTCCTTCTCTCAAATGTCGAATTCAAACACTAGTCTAGAGGTGCCCTCCCTTGGTTCTCCTTTTCGGTCTCAACCTAGGTTAGCAATAGGTCAAATTCTTGGGTACCCGATTCCCGACCTATCCAACTTTCATAGGTGGACAAGGGTCACAAACCAACATTACCCACAATTGACCAAATCATCAAAACAATCCTCTAGCCTACCCTTACTAATCCTCCCCAACAACTATTTTATGGGAATCGACTCAAGTTGGGGTTAAATCGAGTTCTTGTTAAAGGACTACTTACTAATCATAGTTATTAAGGCAAAATAATTGATAAAGATGGATACTTTACCATGGACATGATGTAAAATTGATTTCTACTATTAAACATGCAATTATTTTGTAAAAGGGGATTATCAACTAATTAAACTAAGATTTGGGTAGGAGAATGTAAAAAGGAACAAACTTTGTCACAACTAATCAAAGGTTCTAACTTTACTATAGCAACAACACCAAACAACATGAACAAGATAAACAAGAGAGAGAAAATTCTATCCTAACAACAAATGAAAGGAATTCAAGCACAAACTACCAATTTATAAACTAAGAAAGAGTAAATGTAAATAATTGAATAAAAAGGAAATGGAAGGAATTGTAATATATATATATATATATATATATATATATATATATATATATATATATATATATATATATATATATATATATATATATATATATATAAAGAGAGAGAGAGAGAGAGAGAGAGAGACAGAGATGAGATCTAATAAGTCCATTGTATCTTTTGAGTCCTTAAGTCCTTATAAGGACCTTTAGATGGACAACATCTAAGGTTGAGATTGTTTACAAAATATAGGCAAAAAAAAGGGGAAAAGCTTATATAGGAGAGAGGCACTCTTTTGTCTGAAAATTGTTCTTCCCAAGTAAGAAACTGACGGATAATCTTATATCCTCTATACTATGTTTCACAACCAAACTCATTCCTTTCTTGACACACTTCTTCATCCACTTTCTATCTACTATTCGTCTCTAAACCTGAGTTTTTCTTCATTTTACAATTCATCAACGCTCAAAATTCAGCGCAATTCTTTCTAAAACTTGCAAATCATTGCAACAATGCAGATAATAGATGGCAACAATGGTATTTCTTCATTTTCTTTATTGTTTTAAGTCACCGTTTCAATATTTTCAGTTGAACGCATAATCTGCATGTCATTGTATTTCTTCATTTTAATTATTGTTTTCAGTCACCATTTTAATTATTATTTTCAGTCACACTTTTGAAATTTGATGCTGAGTTTGAAATGAAGATTAGATTTCAGTTTTTTTTTTTTTTTTTTTTTTTTTTTTTTTTTTTTTTTTGAAATGAACCCCAGAGGTTCTACTGCATTAACGATAAATCAGCAATAACAACATCGTTCGCAATCAAAGGCAAAACCTCTGACCACACGACTCGACCAACAACTCTAGGAAAAGGATGAGCTAAAGCATGCGCCACCCCATTGCAGCTACGACTAATGTACGACCAAACAATAGAAATAAAAGAATTACATAAAGCAAGAATGTCGTCTAAAACTAAAGAAAAGATACTCCTGCCACTAACCGGCTTCCATAGAGCATTCACAACTTGGAGGCAATCAGTTTCGACAATGATTTTAGCATGACCTCTCCGCCCAGCTTCTCGAACAGCTTCCAAGACCGCTACCGCCTCAGCCACATGAACCTCCCACGTTTGTTCCATGACGATTGACAAACCCCGTAGCACCTTCCCCCCTTCATCACGGCATACCACACCCAAAGCCACGCCTTCGCCTTCTCGAACTCCCGCATCAGTGTTGATTTTTACGAAGCCCTCCCTCGGCGCACTCCAACCCTTATGCTTCCCCGTCGTGCCCTCCGTCATCCCTTCATCCCGCTCCCTGCTCCGCACAAAGCCCCCAGCCTCAATCTCATCCATCACATCCCGTATCCTCTTCACAATACCTAAAAGGTCAATCTCCTTCTCATTGAAAACAACATTGTTTCGGTGTTCCCACAGCGCCCAGCAGCCTACCATGAACCACCCGCACTCCCGGGCTCCAAAATCCCTCCACCTCGCTTCCACCCAATCACTAGTGCTCCCTTCACACGCCTCTTCTCCGCTAAGAAGACCAATCCCCTCCTACACTCGTTGAGCAACCACGCAGTCCCTAAAAAGATGGATACTAGACTCAATGGAAGAATTACAAAGAGAACAGAAAGAAGACTCACCTCGAACTCGAGTGGCAATGTTTGCTCTTGTCGCCAATGCTTCGCTGCACAGCTGCCAAAAGAAGAGTTTCACTCTAGGCCATACCGGGATTTTCCAGAGCTTGCTCCATAACCACTTCTCCCTCTCCCAATTAGGCGCACCTCCCACCTCCAAGAACTCGGTTCCACCCGCCAAGAGACGATAAGCTGATCGTATAGTGAAGATCCCATCTTTCTCCGCACTCCAAAACCACACGTCATGGCCCATATTCTCGCTGAGCCTAATGTTTTTAATTCTCTCCCCTTCAAACGGTAAGAACAAGCTATCGATCAAAGCTCCATTCCAAGTCCCCGGTACATCACCCATCAACGCCGAAACCATCAGGCTCTCATTCCCCTCTCCACACGGTGATATGACTCTCCCGGCCTGATTTCCCATGACCCACGCATCCCCCCACACACGGGTATCCAGGCCATTGCCCACCCTTCGTCGCAGACCCAAATGTAACGTAGCTCTAGCCTCGTAAATACCCCTCCACGTGAAACTTGGGTGGTGGCCTAAAGGAGCCGACAGGAACTCGACATTTGGGTAGTACCGAGCTTTCATAACCCGAGCCCATAAGCAACCAGTTTCAGTAGTGAGCCTCCAAGCCTGCTTACTCAAGAGCGCCAAATTAAACAGCTTAAAATTACGGAAACCCATTCCCCCCATCCCTTTCGGCTGACAGAGCTTCTTCCAGGCCACTTAACTCATACCCCTCTTACCCTCTTCGTGTCCCCACCAGAAACGTGACATCATGGAACGGAGCTCCTCGCAAAAGTTAATGGGAATTTTGAAAATACTCATAACATAGGTAGGGAGTGAATTGGCAACTGCCTTTAAAAGAACCTCCTTACCAGCCCTAGACATGATTTTCCCGCGCCAATCTTCTAACCTTTTGCTGAGCTTGTCATGAAGAATATTAGTGAGAACTTTCTTGGACCGCACCACCACCGTAGATAACCCTAGGTATCTCTCCTGTTCCTCAATCTCCACTATGCCCAAACGGTTTGCCAAATTGCTGCGCTTCGTCCTAGGCACACCCTTGCTGAAAGAAACAGTAGTCTTATCCAAGTTCACTAGCTGCCCTGAAGCACTTTCATATTGTCGAAGGATACCGCTCACCACATTAGCCTCCTCCTCCGTGGCTTTGATAAATAAGATACTGTCGTCAGCGAATAATAGGTGTGATATAACCGGTGCTCCAGCTGAGATCCGAACTCCATGAAGAGCATTGCTTTCAGTCGCCCGCCTCATAAGATCTGACAAGACTTCAGCGCATAGGATAAATAAATAAGGTAAAAGGGGGTCACCTTGTCTCAAACCCCTAGTCGGTCTGAAAGTTCGAGACGGTTTCCCATTAATAAGCACCGCGAAAGAAACCGTGGACACGCACTCCATCACACGATCAGTCCAACGCTCATCAAAACCCATCGTTAGCAGCACCCTCTCCAGAAATCGCCACTCAACTCTGTCATACGCCTTTGCCATGTCTAATTTTACAGCCATATACCCTTCCGACTGCCTCGAATTTCTCATAGAATGGAAAACTTCAAAAGCAATTAGCACATTATCCGATATAGCTCTTCCCGGAGTAAAAGCCCCCTGATTTTCAGAAACAATGTCACCAAGGAATTGCTTGAGTCGATTTACGAGAACTTTCGAAACCAATTTATAAACCACATTGCAAATACTGATGGGTCTGAAGTCCCTAATCTTGTCCGGAGCTTTCTTCTTCGGAATGAGAACAATATTTGTTTTATTAATATCCCGTGGCGAACGCTCACCCCGGAGAATCGCTAAAACATCGCACATCACTTCCGGACCGACCAAGCTCCAATAAGTTTGATAAAACAATCCATTCATCCCGTCTGGACCCGGCGCCTTCAATTGGTGCATTTGATTGAGAGCATCAATAATCTCCGCTTCGCTGTAATCAGCCCGTAAAGCTGCGTTCATTTGAGCATTAACACGGCCACCTATCCCCTGCAAAATCCCCTCGAAATCAGACGGATTCGATGTGGTAAACAGCTGTTGAAAATATTCATTGGCCACGTTCGAAACCGCGTCATCCCCAATACGATCAATCCCACCATCATCAATAAGCTTCGCGATAAAGTTCTTCCTCTTTCTTTCCCCTGCCCGAGTGTGAAAAAATTTGGTATTGCGATCACCATCCTTTAGCCACAAAGCTCTCGATCTTTGCCTCCAATACTGTCCTTCCTGTCTTTGTAGAGAAGCAATTTTTGCGACTAAAACCCTTCGCTGCTGCACCCTCGGCTCAGACCGATCTCCTTCACTTAATTTCGCAAGTTGTTTTCTTTTCCGTTCCAAATCCTTTCCAATCTTATTTATATTAAGCTTTTGCCATCCCCTCAGCTCCCGAGCACACTCATCAAGCATAGTCACCAAATCCCCTCTACCCCTCATAACCCCCCTCTCCACGGCATCCCCACTTCCCTCTTCCCCTACCCAAATTTGCTCAAAACGAAAAGGTCTCGCTTCCCTTATTCCCATCTCCTTCATATTAAGAATTAGCTTGATCGGTGCATGGTCGGACCACTCACGGTCCAAGTAAAGAAGCCGAGCAAAGGGGAATAAATCGAGCCAAGGCGCCGTACACAGTGCTCTATCCAATCCAGATTGTCGATTAGCATCTCCCGCTTGTCCATTATCGAAAGAAAACGTATACCCTTCCCAAGGAACATCACGCATCTGACAGTCATCCACCGCAGCTCTAAAATTGTTCATTTGCCACTGGAGGCGGCTTCCCCCTTTCATTTCTGTAGAGAACAAAATTTCATTAAAATCGCCGACGCAAACCCAGAGCAAAGAGGATTGCCCACTCAAAAGACGCAGTAGCTCCCAAGAAAGATGACGGTTAGCCACCGCCGGCCACCCATAAAAACCTGTGAGCCTCCACTCCCTCCCCTCACACCTCACTGTGAAATCCATATGATATACAGAAGCAGACATAAAAGTACAGTCGATCTCCTTCTTCCAAAGCATAGCCAGGCCCCCCGATCTTCCCACACTATCAACTTCCATACCAAAGTATCCCTCCATCCTCTCCCTCACCCTCCTCATCTCACGACCACATAGTTTTGTATCACATAAAAACAATATGGCCGGGGCTTCCCTTCGTACAAGAGCACGAAGGGCACGTGACGTATCGGGGTTGCCCAAGCCCCGACAGTTAATGCTTAGGATATTCATTGGGCCCGGCGGGGCTGACCTCCGCCAATCTCCGCCTCAGGTACTAAGACGCCCCCGTCTGAAACACACTTTAGCTTCTTGTGAACCACCATGTCGCTGCTCTCATCCCGCCCCCTCTTTCCCGACTCCTTCACCACCGATTTGGACTCAGTCAGTGTACGAGAAGCATTAGGAGTGCCCTGTTGATGCACCAGCCTTGTCCACGACCCACTCCTCATCCCAGCTGAGATCCCTTGATGACCCACCATCTCATCACAACCCCCCTCCTGCTCCAGCACCCTCCCCTCACAGAAATCCTCCACCATATTATGGGTACTAGAAAAAACAGTCTCCCCTCGTATCACCTCACCCTGCGAAGTCTCTAAATTTAGATTTCAGTTTTGATTATGGAGTTTTGATATGAAAATGAATTTTGATTATTGTAGTTTTCAACGCATTGTACTATACAAGTTTCAATTCTGACAACATTTACACTTACCTTGTACATTTACACTTACAGACCATCACATTTACACTGCTCTTATATTAACATTTAGATTTACACTGGCACTTGCATTTGATTTATTCACCATCTTCATATGAACATTGTACAAATAGTATGACTGTTGCTTTTTTGAAATTTCTCCAGTTTTGATTGTTCTAGTTTTGATTTCTGATTATTTTTCATGATCAAAATTGTACGTATTAGACAATGCAAATTAAAGACCATGGATTGTTGTAGTTTTCAACGCATTGTACCATACAAGTTTTAATTCTGACAACATTTACACTTACGTTGGACATTCATACTTTCAGACCATCACATTTTTTTTTGGGAAAGTGTAACTTATCATTGATAACAAAAATGTCACCCATACAATTCCCTTAAGCTTTTATACTAAGCCTTAAGGTCCATTTCAAGTAACTTTTACAATTGAATTTAACCAAGTATTAGCTCCTAGTATTTTTGATTCTACTCTAGAGCATTTGATACGCATCAAAGTTTCCTCCTTACACTTCTTAACCACCTTTTGTGGATGAGGTACTGACCCCTCAATCCGGCAATTGTTCCTGCTCAACCAAATGTGATATATCAGACTTGCAAGAACAGCTGCAATGGCCTGTTTCGATCAGCAACAATGATCGATCTCGCTGCTTAACCCACCATTCAATCATCCCCTTATCAGGTAAATAAATCTTCAGTCATGTAGCAACCAACTCCAGGCATCTTCTACTAAAAGGGCACAGAAAGAACATGTGCTCCACTGTTTCTGCATTACATGCACATAAAAAGCATACATTCGTCTGAATGATACCCATTCTCATCAATCTATCTTGTGTCAAAAGTCTTTTGTGAGCAGTTAACCAAACAATGAAACCATGCCTTGGGATAATTAATCTGGTAGTAGTCCAAGGATGCCAGGCTATGTCAGGGATTTCATTAGTCAGCCAAGTATACCCCAGCTTAATAGAGTAATTGTCAGTAGCAAGAAGATGATGTTTAACTAAATCCTTAGCCCAACAAACCTTCCTCCATGCCCAATTTGAACCTTGACCAGGTTTATAATCAATCCAATAATGGTCCTTGATATAAACTGAGTGAACCCACCTTACCCACAGATGATCTGTTTTATTAAAGACCCACAAAGCATACTTCACAATGGCTGCAACATTCCACCATATCAGACCATCACATTTACACCGAACTTATTTTAACATTTACATTTACAATGGCACTTGCATTTGATTTATAGTTTATATTCACCATTTTCATATGAAGATTGTACAAATAATTTCACTGTTGCTTTTTTGAAATTGCTCCAGTTTTGATTGTTCCAATTTTCACTTCTGATTATTTTTCATGATCAAAATTGTACGTATTAGACAATGCAAATTAAAGGCCATGACAATCAAAATTCAAATGTGACATTATTTACACTTACATTGTTAATGAAGAATTTAAAAAATTGATAATTGCCCATTTACACTTCACATCTATTGACATTTACACTGATATTGGTCATTTACACTTTTAGAATATCACACTTACAAAACATTTCTGATGACATTTACACTTATAGTTTTTGGACGTTTACATTTACACTTACACTACATTTCTGATGACATTTACACTTAAACTTTTGGACGTTTACATTTACACTTATACTTTGGGACAATTTGGACATCCACGATCACACTTACACATCATATATGGAACATTTTCACTTGCATTTGACATTTACACTTTGATCCTCTTTACATTTACACTTACATTTACACTTTGCTTTTATTTACATTTACACTCTAAGATAAATGGATTGTTTAACACATTCACACTTATACTTCATATCTGATGACATTTACACTTACACTTTATCTTATTCACATTTACACTTACACTTTTTACGTTTTCACTTGCATTTGACATTTACACTTTGATCCTCTTTACATTTGCACTTTGCTTTTCTTTACATTTACACTCTAAGATAAATGGATTGTTTAAAACATTCACACTTACACTTCATATCTGATGACATTTACACTTACACTTTATCTGGTTCACATTTACACTTACACTTTTTACGTTTTCAGTTGCATACTTTGATCCTCTTTACATTTACACTTTTTGTCTGTTACATTTACAATTCATTTTTACATTTACACTCACTGAACTGTATTGACAAGTCCTATTTATAGATTTACTTAACAAAAATAGAGTGCAGCCTGACAGGCAGGAATTGTGCAGGGAAGTTTGTGGACAGCGGGGGGCCCACGGGGGCGCTTGGGAGGAGGAGAACAAGCGTTTGCATTTTTGTTGGAGTCGCCACCAATTTTTATGGAAAATTGGAACCGTTCGAATACCTCGTGTCATGTCAAGACACAAAGTAAAGACATGAACACTAAGCAATCGTTACCCTTAGCATTCTATGTCTAGAATGACTCTCGTGGATGCCAATGAACACGGGTGTTCACGGAGATCTGGAGTAAGGGGTGAGGGTACGTATTAGGAAGCTCTTTTGATCGAACACCTAATCCCGCCCGCCTCGATAGCGGCCTCTACTAATTATTAGGGACATCATTTATACTCGATATATCATCGGCTATATGCATGCAATGCAACATCCAAGTTTTAATCCTAACATGTGAAAATTAACTAAGTCGATTGACAAGCATTTTAGCAATCAATTGGGTCGAAGTAGGATTTAGTGCTCAATTACATGTGAAAACATACAAATGATACAAAATACAATGATAAAGAAGATAAAAGAAAATTACAATAATTACAATAATTACAATGGATTAGGCGATTTATGTCGAAAATACCTTTAAAACGGATAATTTGAGAAAACGAATAAAAGAATAATCAAAAGAATTAACGAACAAGTTAGCAGGCGATAATATGATTAATAGTTAATTATACGTAAGCTAAATAACTAAGTCAAGGCAAAAACGGAGTTCAGGGACAGAATTCAACCCGGAACAGGCGCAGCAGAGCTGCGTCTCTTGGAATAGACGCAGCAGTTGCTGCGTCTGTTCCTGACCTGAATTCTGGCTGTGAAGCCGGAATTGCGTGTTGTTAATACTCGTTGGTAAATTTAATGATTGATTAAATTATTTACTCGGATGAAAGTGATTAGTAGGTTAATTACATATGATTAATGGTCATAAAACAATAAAACGTGGATAAGACAGAATATAGACGAATTATTACATGAACGAATGATTGGTTAGTGACATGGGTGAATGAAATAAACTAAACGAGATGAATTTACGACGAATTAATGACGAATAACATAATAGACAGATGAAAATTTATCAAAGGATCGAATTCCAGAAACTCAATATGAACAAATCGAATTCCTACAACCCGGATTGAATTTAATGACGAAAACCCGCAAATATGAGGTTATAAGGGATTTAAGTCGGATTTATGATGAATAAAACGTGTTAAAGATGATAATTAATATACATGTGAAATTATTATGCTGTTTTCTCAAAGAATTAACAAGAAACAAACGAAAACAAATAAAACAAACAACGAATTACAGAGGACGAAGGAAGAAGAAAGGAAGCAGGAACTGAGGCAGCCTCACGAAGAGGCGCAGCAGGAACTGCGCTCCTTCGAAGAGGCGCAGCAGTTGCTGCGTCCTTTCTCGACGGTTTGTCTTCTAGAAATCCGTAAAAAGAGGTTTTGAAGCACGGTTTTAGAAATCGGTTTTAATTGGTATTTTCGACATAAATCTTACATTAGTGATACAAAAAGTAAATACAATAATAAAAGAGAGATTATACACCCTCAGACTTACATGTTTGATGAAACGAGAAGGACTAAGATATCGATTAGTGATGCTCGACACGAATGTAACGAAAGTGCCCTCGTAAGAGGAAAACGATTAGATTAATTAAATTGATTGAGGTGGAGTTGGTCAAATTGGTCGGTCATGCAAACGAGGCTGGTACTCAGAAGGATCCGAGCTTACGTGGTCGAATGTTCAAGCACGTAGACGCCATAAAGTAAGAACAAAGGTCTAGAATGCAAAGGGAGAAGAGAAGGGCAGACACTCGCGTGAGAAATATGGGGAGTGAAGGCTCCTATTTATACTAATCACGTGAAGGAATTAGGGTTTCGGAGAGTCTTTGGAAGTGAATCTCGGAAAGATATGAAAAAGATACGAGAATTACGCAGAAAAGGACCTGGGAAGAGGCACAGCAGCCACTACGTCTTTTGGAAAAGGCGCGGCACCTGCTGCGTCTGTTCCCAAGTGATTTCCTCCTGCGGAAGAAAGATTTCCGTGTTTAAGTTATGGTAGGACGGAATAATTTGGTTTTCCTTAATATTTTAATTGAATATTACGGGAAATTGTTTACCAAAGGATAAAGATTGTGAAATATTTGTAAAATATGGAATAGAAATATCCGGAACATTCTAGAACATTCTGACTCGGGATTTATCAGTTATCAGAAAATGAAGACGGTTTTAGGCCCGGACTCCAAATGTACTCTAATTACTGTCAAAACGACCGTATCGGCACGTAGATGACAACTAAGAGGTAGACATTAATATTTGAGCAATCACTTGACGATAAACTTACAAATTGTCACAAATCATTCCGCGTAGCAAACATGCGGCCCAATCATCACCGGGTGGTTTGCGGGAGGTGCAGAAATGAGGTGTCTACAGAGCCCCCAATTTGACTGAGGCTTGGACAAGGCGAAAGTCAAAGTATAGCCATCAGGTCAATCGAAGATTACAACCTGACGACTATGGCAACGCGAGGCGGCTCAAGGGGTCTGAGCCAAGGACCTGTCGTCGGGAACATTTTAGAGTCTGTCGACTAACGGGGAGGGTCGTTTAAAGTCCATTAGACTACGTAAGGAAGCTCGCCAGCCATATGAAGAGACCATACCTGAAACTTCTTCTCGAGATGCTTCCGGAGGTGCATGGGAGCTATTGAGCTAAGGTCAAGCGTGGGAGCTAAATAAGGTGAGTAGCAGGACACAGGCGGGAACTGCCGAGAGAAGACTGCTTGGGTAGTCCTCGAGAAATAATTGCGAGTAGCAGGACACAGGCGGGGACTGCTGAGAGAAGACTGCTTGGGTAGTCTTTGAGAAATAATGGCGAGTAGCAGGACACAGGCGGGGACTGCTGAGAGAAAACATTGTTGATCTCCATGTCTTGAGTGGGAAAGTATATCCGCTTACTCTCGTTATAACGAAGGCGTGTTGAAACACCTGTGAAGGAATAAATGCTCGTTGCGACAAGCAAAGGTCTTGGAAGCAATAAATAACGTGCAACAGTCTGCCGCTGGCTTGGAAAATGCGGGCCGGAACGAAAGAAAATCATCAAACGGACCAAAAGGATAAAATAGCATCGGGGAAGAGGCGCACCAAAGATGGGCCCACAAATAACGAACTCATAACGAATTTTTGAAAATTCGTATGGAGGGAACACAAGGAAGAGGCGCAATAAGAGCTGCGTCTCTTGGAAAAGGCGCAGCGCCTGCTGCGTCTATTCCCCAAAGTGTATTTCCTGCGTAAAAACGCGATAATCAGAAGGGGTTGTGTTCATTATTTCGAAACATAATTCACACATTTCTCTCTCAAATCTTCACCATTTCCGCCAAGGTTTGATCCAAAAGCTTACTTTAATCATGACTAATCGAGGTATGTGTCTCATTCTTGCATTAATCTTCGTTATTTGTCCAATTTTGGATCGAAAAAATTAGGGTTTATGACCCAATTGATCGAAAATTTGGGGCTTTTCCCCCAAATGCATTTGCCTTGTCAAATTGACATTAGAAATGGATAATTGGTAATATAAGGAACATAACCATGTATTTGTCTCGAATTTTCGTTGTGTTTTGAGCCTTTGAGTGAAATTTGAGACGGTTTCACAGCCAAACCGTAAATTGCATCGAAAATAGCCTTAGGATTGCCCACTTGCGATGAAACTTGATATTTGGGATCCTTGGATGATGGGTAAACTTCCTACCATCTCGGAATTTTGGTTTGTGACAGCTTTTTCAGGACACTTTTCTAGGGCATAATCGCCGTTATAACGAAATGCTGCCGAAATTTCGAATCGAACCCAAAACTAGGCTTCAAATTAGGCTTGAATTGACCCAAATTACCACATGAGTGATTGCGTTTGTGAGAATACGGCCAAAGATGGCGAGAAAAGAGCGATTTCAGGGCTTTCGAAGGCTCAAAAATCCCTTAACTAAGGCTTGTCGTCACGTGACGCGGCCTAAATTTGCTTTAATGTTGTAGGTGAAGAGGCTTCTACTTCTGGGAGGACTCCCATAGAGATAGACGTTGCTGCTGTCGAGGAGGCTTTAGAGCAGGCCTTCACCGCCGCGGTGATGGCTGCTGGGGACGAGGTCCATGAGGAAGAGGCTGTCGATGAGGAGGAGGCCCCGAGACGGGCCAACGTTGGACGAGGAGGTCGTCAGCTAAGAGGAGCTCCTGTGTGGGCTGAGACCTGGGAGAGTAGGCACTTGCTGTGGGTTGCAGAGGGTCGCCTGTCCTACAGGACGGTGAAGAGTTTGGTAAATAGGAATTCACTACTCATCACCCATCTTCTTTCATTCATTTGTTCATATCTCTCCCCATTTTCATTCAAAACTAAAGATAACTTTTGTTTCAAATCATAATAGGAGGCCGGTAACATCAGGTCGTTCTCGGGCTACACGACAGCGATGGAGTGCTACGAGCGGCTGTTAGCGGAGGAGCGCGCCATGATCGAGCGCGGAGCGTTCGGTTCCTTGGTGCAGGCCTGGAGGGGTATCGCGAAGAGGAAGCTGCGGGCTAACCTTAGCCTGGTCCGCGCTTTCTTGGACCGATTCTAGGATACGACTTCCACGTTTCACATGCCTTTTGGTGAGATGGGAGTCACTCTGGAGGACTACGGCATGATTTCCGTCCGTGTGGGGATCGAGGTCGTGGAGTGGCCGGAGACCGCCATGAGAGTGGACTCGGCCGAGGCTAGGGGTTGATCGGTGGAACTTGTCGCCGAGGGCATCACGATGTCGGGTTTGGTGACCAGCTCCTACGTTCGAGACTACTTTGCGGGAAAGATCCCGGCGCTGGTGACGATTGACGGGAGGGAGACGGCTCCTCCTCCCTGTTTAGCTGAGCAGAGGGCTCGTTTGTGGCTCTGGTGGTTTCTGTCTTCGATTTACCTCGGAGACGAGGGCGAGAGGCTGTCGACGAAGCTTCTTCCCTTCCTTTCTGACCTGAGCTCCCTAGGGCGTTGGGACTGGGTCACTGCTGGTTTTGCGGTCCTTATCCGCTTCATGAGGGCCATGGTTCGTCCGGAGTTGATGGAGAAGGGGACTTCTCCTGGCGCTGTCGGACCTGGACTACTGTTGGAGGTATCAACCTTCATTTAGATCAAAAATCAATTCTTTTCCTTACCAAATTACGAAAGATCGTCATTGAATATCTTGCCTCGCAGGCGTGGGTGTACTCCTACTTCCCGGGCCTTGCGCCCAAGAGGACGGAGCCGCTGGAGAAGGCCTATCCCGTGGTGAGGGATTGGGTGATATGCAGGACGAAGAGCAAGCGTTCTTCTCACGGTGTCTACCGGCTGGACGTGAACGCTCTTCAGCTAGACAGCGTAAGCATTTCACTTATATTCAATTGTTTCTATATTGCTTTTAAATTGATCATAAGAATGATTCCTTTGTTTATCTTGTCCCAGTGGGTGCCCAGGCCTTGGGCGGAGTACGCTGATGTGCCTCCTTTTGTGGCTGAGGTCCTTCGACCTAGGAGCTCGAGCCGGCTGCTGTTGAGGACGTCGATGGGTCCTGTGTGATACTTGGGCGAGCGCTTGGCTCGTCAGTGCTCTCGGGACGTGTTGACGGTTCCCATCGATCCTCCTAGAACGATGGTCAGAGAGCCTTCTGAGGCAGAGAGGGAGGCGGACTTGGCTGGAGCTAGTGGTGACGCCCTCCTTCTTCCTGGCGAGGACTACTCGACGTTCCTCTACGGGAGGCTGGCGTATTGGCCGGTAGTGGTGAGCATTTTTTTCTTTTCTCTTTATTTGATTTTTTGAGAACTATGATGAAAGATCATCGGTTAATGAGAAACATTTGGTTTTGCAGGAGGTTGAGGCGGCGGGCATCGAGCCCCCAGAGTACCCCGATACCCTCGAGTACATTGATGCGACCGGGAGGACGACGATCTCCGAGCTGCGTGACTTTGACGTGGCTGTGACGGATGCTGGCCTAGACGACTGGCAGCATCTGATTCGGAGGGTAAACCTCTAATTTTGTGTGATTTTTGTGTAAGAACACATTTGATTGAGTTTGTTCAATTATTGAGAACTTCTTTTTGAAAATGCAGGTCTCGCCGTCTCGGTTCGTGGCGTTATGGAGGTTGGCCAACCGGCTGCGAGCTACTACTGTCGAGGCACTTATCGGCCGTCGAGGCCGTCAGGTATGAACCTTGTGACTGTTCTATTTTTGAATTTTGATTTTCCGATTTTTCTTGAAACGATTGACATGAGCCAATTTTGTTGTTTACAGGGTGACCGCGAGCTGGAGCGAGAGTTGACCCAGTCTCGGGAGGAGACAGCTCGCTTGTTGAGGGAGCTCGAGGTTCGAGACGCCGAGATTGCTACTCTTGCGGCAAGGGTTGCAGAGCTGGAGGGCGACCGGCATTAGTTTTGTGCAGCTTTTATTTGTTTGTTGGCCGTATTTTGCACATTTGTACATTTGGACCTTTATTTTGAACATGTTGGACTTTGTTCGGGGCTCGAGCCCCCAGTTTGTTGTACATTTCCCTTTTTGGTTGTATATATGATCGCCTGAGTGCCTTTGCTGCTGGGTTGCGTTGCTTGTGCCTGCAGGTTAGCTTTGAACAAGTTTGGTAGATGACGGTTTATGTCGTCATGCCGCCGAAATTTACATAGAAATCACGCAAAAACATACATTTGTATATGCATATGGCTTTTAATTAGCGCAAAACGAAAGACTCAAAAAAATGCAAAAACTTTGCCGAAAATGACCGGACGGTAGGGAGGGTTACCCCCTAAAAAAAAGAAAAAACAGAAATCTATAAGTTAGAAGAAATGAAATAAATGAAATAAATGTAAATCGAAATGAAAATTATTTCCTAAAATGAATTAAGAAAATGAAAATTATTTCCTAAAATGAAAATGAAAAATTATTTCCTAAAATGAAAATGTGCAAGTGTGGTAAAATGACAAAAATGTCGGTGTCACCGCGAAATGCGTGCCCGCGAGATTAGGAAACTTGAAACATGGTAATTTTCGCGTGTTTACCAATACAATAACCCGTAGGAATAGGAAATTATTCGTCATGGAATTAGGAAAGATCCAACGCGGAAAATCACAGAAGTTGAGCTGAGGAAGAGGCGCAGACATGTCTTTGCGCCTTGTTCCCAGTGGTTCTGCTTCGGCGATTTTTGGAAACAGAAATTAGTATAAATAGAAACGTCGATGGAGCTTTTATTCATACAATTCTTCCGTCTCTTCTTCGTCTTATTACATAAAATTTTCAAAATAAACTCTTCATCATGAATACTTTGGAGACTCGCTTGAAGGAATGGACCAACGAATTTTCTAACATGGAGAAATATGATATGGGTGCCTATAATCTTGGGTCGTTGTTGAGTTTAAAACTCATCAAGGTTGTCAAACCGTTCTTGGATGCTTGTCTTGACTATTGGGACCCGAATTACCACGTTTTTGCGTTTCCTGGAGGCGATATTTGCCCATTTCCTGAAGAAATTGCCGCTATTGGTGGGTGGGACCCTGAACACTTGCCTGCCATTCCATCTACTTCGCAAGGGTACAAGAGCAAATTTAGAGACTTGCTTGGGTTGACTAGACTTGAGGTGGATCGTCTAGTGACTTCGAAGGGAGTGTGAATGTTGGACTTCATAGATCGATTCATCGACAGGGCCGACCCCACCGTTTATTATGTTGCTAGACGGAGGGCATTTGGTTTTTGCTTGTTGCATGTGTATGTCTTCCAAGGGCATGTTGATGAAGACTTGAGAGGTGATCCCCGTCTTCTGGGCCTTGTTGAGCAAATGGAGCTACGTAGGAGCCCAGCTTGTTTATGCTTAGGAGAGATCATTTTGGGCTTGGATAATAGGAAAGCCAATCGTGACCTACCGTATTTGGGAAGTCCCGTCATTCTGCAGGTAAAAGACACATTTTTTCTTCTCTTTTTTGTTTTTTTTTTGTTTTTCGTCTTTTTCGTTTTTTTTTTCTTTTCGTTTTTTTTTTGTTTTTTTTTTGTTTTTTTTTTTGTTTTTTTTTTGATGTCTAATACCTGTTTTTGGTAGGTTTGGCTTATGGAACGGCTCCGATTGATCGAGCCCCCAGTTCATGTTCCTTCCTATCATGCTCGTTCCATTGCAATGTGGACTAGGCTTTACATGGTGGATTTCACCCGAGTCTGCAATTATTGGGAGAACAAACTGAAGAGCGATGATGGTCCCTTGATTAGGTGGATTGTGCAGTGGTGGCATCTCAAATCTGTCACTGGAGTGTCTTCTTTGGATCCTACTTGGTCCGTGCGCATTCCTGGCTTAGAGTTTATGGTGTGCATCTTCCCGGAGAGGCTGATGAGACAGGTGGGACTGAAACAGACAATCCCGAAGCTTGATACTGTCCCGCAGACTGCTGTGGCGCTTACTACAGAAAGCCGAAGGGAGTGGGCCATTAAATGGGCTCAAAGAAATGTATGGTTCTTGAGCGCTTCTGCAAAAACCTTGTGGGTGTCGGATTCTTATCTGCGATGGAGGAAAGCTACTACTCCGGAAGAGCGCGAGAGATTGAGGAAGCACGAGCCCGTTGACTACAAGGTGCGCGAGGTAGAGAAAGAAAAAGAGAAGCATTTGACTGAGGGAGAGGAAGAAGCCGGGTTTCGAGTTGTTCATCCTTCGAAGAAACCGAAGACCTCTCCTGTCGTAGAGATGGTGATTGGCAAGAATGGAAAGTCTAGGCCTCGGGAAAGACCTTTGGTGATTTGGTCCGAAGTGGCGCAAGAGCGTCCGGCTCGAGGTCGTGACAAGAAATATGACATGAATGACAAGGGCAAAGGGAAGATGGATGAATAGCCCGAGTCTTAATTTATTATTTGTTATTATTATTATTTTATTGTTGTAAAAAAAAGGTGGGGTTTTTAGAATCCTAGCCTATTCTATTTTTATTATGTAGCGTACTATTATTATTAGAAAATGAAATAAAAAAGGTTAAATGGTTATGAAACCGTTGTGATTTTCTATTTATTATCCTTGTCGAATTCCAAATGCAATGCAAATGTCCTTCTATTCACATTTTAAATATAATGGGTTGTATCCTGTGAAGGATTGCCTGCGTATTCACTTAAAAAAATGAAATCAAACCCTTGCACGTAGTTTGAGTAAATATAAAAGAATAATTGTTCTAAGCAAGAGCTTGTAGTGAACTTAGAAAATAAGCATGAGCTTTTTGCTTACTCTGAAGGTGCAAATTTAGTTTATTTGATGATATGAGGATGACAAATTTGTCAAAATGCAAGAGCACAGTGACATTAGCTTATTTCAGCTTGGCCAGGGGCCGTTTATTTAGTGCCACAAGAGCGACACGTGGGGTTACGCGAGGCGTATTTTTGTTCCTATTCTAGGCATAGTACCGCTTTAGTTGGTCAAGGTTTGTTGGGTTTGAAAACTCATTCCCGTCTAGGTCTGTGATTCTAACCGCACCCCCTGGAAGTATGGATTTGACTAGAAATGGTCCGGCCCAATTAGGTTTGAATTTTCCCCGTGGGTCGACAGGTAGAAGAGCTCTAACCGATTTAAGTACTAAGTCTCCTTCTTTGATGTTCCTTGGCCTTACCCTTTTGTTGAAAGCTCGTTTGATACGTGCTTGATATATTTGGACATTATGCAAGGCGCATAGCCTACGTTCATCCAGGAGGATGAGTTCTTCATATCTATCCCTCTTCCGATCGGCTTCTGGGATTTGACTTTCGAGTAGGATACGCAAGGATGGTATCTCTAGCTCGACTGGTTGTACGGCTTCCATGCCGTAAGTCAAATAGAAAGGAGTAGCCCCAGTGGGCGTCCTAGCAGATGTATGATACCCCCATAAAGCAAAGGGTATCTTACTTGGCCAATCTCGATAGTTGTCAATCATTTTCTTGAGAATCGTGACAACATTCTTGTTTGCCACCTCTACCGCGCCATTAGTCTGTGGTCTATAGGGCGAAGAGTGGTGATGCCTAATCTTGTATTTGGCTAGCAATTGCTCAGTCTCGGCTTGGAAATGTGATCCATTATCGCTAATGATCTCATGTGGGCAACCGTATCGACAGATGATGTTGTTTTGTATGAACTTTGCAACGTTTTTAGCCGTGAGACTAGTGTAGGAAGCCGCTTCTACCCATTTGGTGAGATAGTCGATTGCCACTAGGATGAAACAGTGACCTCCTGTTCCGGCTGGGGTTATCTTCCCGATTATGTCAATTCCCCAAGCAGAAAATGGCCAAGGAGATGTCATCGTATAGAGTAATGAAGGAGGGACATGTTGTACATTCCCGAAGATTTGGCAATTGTGGCAATGTCTTACGTATTTGATCCAATCGGATTCCATTGTTGTCCAATAATACCCCAAACGTGTGATTTTCTTTGCCATCATGGGCCCACTCATGTGAGGACCGCATTCTCCATCGTGGACCTCTTCCATAACTTTCCGCGCCTGTGAATGATCAAGACAACGTAGGATTACACCAAGAGGTGTTCTTTTGTATAACTCTCCTTGCATGAGAACGTATTGGGAAGCTAGTAGGCGTATAGCACGTTGTCCCCTTTTGTCCATATCGGGTGGATAGGTACCATTGAGCTTAAAATTCAGGATTGCTTGGAACCAGGGTTCCTGTGCGATTTCCTCTTCGTCGGTGATTTGGTGGACATAAGCCGGCTCTGACCGTCGTTCGATGCACAAAGGCATTTCCACCATGTGATCTGGCATATTAATCAAAGACGCAAGTTTCGGAAGAGCGTCTGCGAATTGATTTTCTTCCCGAGGTAGGTGTAGATACGTCACGTGATCAAAGAATTGGGCAACTTGGTCTATTCTGGCTTGATAAGGTGCTAGGCTTTCGCTTTGAATTTTCCAAGATCCCGTAACTTGGTTGATGATCAGGGATGAATCTCCATGTACTCAGAGGTTTTTAATGCCTAAACTCACTACCGCTTGTAGTCCAATGAGACAAGTTTCGTATTCTGCAGCATTATTTGTCACCTCGAAGTCGAGTTTGACAGCAATTGGTGTATGCTCGCCTTCAGGAGAAATGAGCAACACTCTTATTCCAAATCCTCTTAAGTTTGATGCTCCATCAAAATAAAGGTCCCAGGAGTCTACGTCAGTTTGGAGTATATCCTCGTCTGGAAATGACCAAGTGTCTATTGTTTGTGCGTCATTGATGGGATTTTCTGCGAAGAATTCGGCAACGGCGCGCCCTTTTATTACTTTCAGAGGCACGTATTTGAGGTCAAATTCTGAGAGCATCAAAGTCCATCTCGCTAGGCGTCCATTGAGGACGGGCTTCTCGAAGAGGTATTTGACTAGATCCATTTTGGAGTATATTTTTGACGGAGTAGCTAAGCATGTAATGGCGTTGCTTCTTCGTTGCCCACACAAGAGCGAGGCATGTCTTTTCGAGCTGTGAATATTTGCACTCGTACTCCAAGAACTTCTTACTAAGGTAGTAGATAGCTCTTTCTTCACTTCCTACGGTTTGAGCTGGCATGGCACCCATGGCTGTTTCGGTTACTGTGAGATATAAACCAAGAGGTTGATCTCGTTGTGGCGGCATGAGCACTAGTGGTTTAGCCAATATCTCTTTGATTCGATCAAATGCCTTCTGACAATCATCATCCCACATGGTGTGATCCGTTTTCTTGAGTTTCCTGAAGATAGGCTCGCAAATCATGGTGAGTTTCGATATGAATCGACTTATATATTGCACTTTTCCCAGGAATCCTCTGACTTCTTTTTCTGTTTGAGGTTGTGGCATTTCGATCAGAGCCTTGATCTTGGAAGGGTCTATTTCTATACCTCGTTGGCTAACGACGTATCCCAGGAGTTTGCCGGATGTCACTCCGAATGTGCATTTCTGAGGATTGAGCCTCATGTTATACTTTCGTAGCCTTGTGAAAAATTTGCGAAGGTTCGCAATATGCCCTTCTCTATCTTTGGATTTGATAATCATGTCGTCTACGTATACCTCAACTTCTTTGTGCATCATGTCATGTAAGAGTGTAGTTGCGGTGCGTTGATATGTAGCTCCGGCGTTGATCAATCCGAATGGCATGACGGTATAGCATTGAGTGACAAAGGCGGTCTTATGCATGTCTTCTATGGCCATCTTAATTTGATTATAACCTGCATACCCATCCATGAAGGATAGTAATGCGTGGTCTGCAGTATTGTCCACCAATATGTCAATGTGAAATCAACACAAACACGGATTCTCCCATCCTTTTTTGGTACGGGTACTATGTTGGCTACCCAGTCAGAATACTCGGAAACTTTGATGAGCCCGGCTTTGAATTGCTTGTCAACTTCTTCCATAATCTTGAGAGCCCATTCTGTTCTCATTCGTCGAAGCTTCTGTTTTACAGGTTTGAAACCTGGCTTAATCGGGATTCTATGTTCGGCGATATCCCTGTCGATCCCTGACATGTCTTTGTAGGATCAAGCGAAAACATCTTTGAATTCGTTTAGGAGGTCTATGAAATCGGCCCTTTCGGTAGAGCTCAAGGTAGTCCCTATCCTAAGTGCTTGAGGTTCTAGTTCGGTTCCTACATTGATGGGTTCGGTGTCCTCTATTACTGGTCCCCCTTCCCCTTCCTGTAGTATTTCTTTGGCTACGTAGGGAGGTATTTCGATCGAGTCTGGGTTTTGGTCATCCTGAGTATCATCGTAAACAGAATTGCACTCAAGATAACACAAAGAGTAAGCAGAACCTGATTTATTCATATTAAAGTTTGAGTAAAGTTGAAACAAAGAAGCCAACTAATCCATGGTCAGTGGCGGCAAAGGGACAGTGGTTGGGACATTTCCCGAACTACTGTGACTACTCGAGGCTAAGCTAGGAGAAACAAAGGGAGTGGGGATGACGACAGGAGGGGACTCTCTAATGACTTCTCTAGACTCCGACTCTGACTCCGACTCGAACTCATCGTCTTCCGGTTCTCCTTTGAACATCTCTCCTTCTCCAGTGGTGAGCTTGAAGAGTCTTCCTTGATTGTTGGTCCATTTGATTGATTTTCTCCATCCTTTCTGCTGACTTGCGTTGGTTTCTGTGATTAACGCGGTGGGGTTGAAACGATCGTCTTGAAGTATCATGGTAATGATCTCATCCTGCGCGGCCCTAACAAATCGATCTTCTCCAAACAATAGGCTAACAACTTGTTCGTCTAAGCAAGGTGCTTGACGGGTTTTGACGGTAGGAACCGTTTCTGGAGGGATGAAGTAGCAATCGTGAAAGATCTCGATTCTGTCTAGCTTCCTCTCGAGATAATGCCAAGGCTCGGGATATCCGTGAAAGAGTTCTAGACTTCCTTCCTTAACAAAGTACCCATTTAGGGTAGGGAGATAGGGTCGCATTTGGACTCCTACATGCTTACGGTTTTGGATTTGAGCGAGCATTTCGAGAACCTCTTCTTTGGTGGGTTTGTACCCTAGTCCAAGTGGTATCCTTTTTTAGTTGCCTTTCTTGTATGGTGCGAAGGTGTTTCTTCGGGTAGGGTTCAAAGGCATTCCAGGGAAGTATCCCTGGGTTTTGAGCATGTGGTTGACCACCAAGTTGGAGTACGGATCATAGTATAAGGGTGCCAATTCGCTTTCTATGACACTTATGCTTTGGAAGCCTCCAAGTTCATATACGGGATCTGTAAGGACTTGATTTTTTGACTGTTTTTCGATTATTGCCTTGATGGGTGACGAAGTGATCGTCACTACTTTGCCATTTAGTGGGATCTTGATCTTTTGATGGAGGGTGGATGTTACCGCTTTGGAAGCGTGAATCCAAGGTCTTCCTAGAAGTATGTTGAAGGAAGCTTCGATGTCCACTATTTGGAAGTTAACCTTTCGTTCAATTGGCCCTGTGGCTATGGCTAGGTTAACAAGTCCTACCACCTTTCGTCGTGTACCATCATATGCACGCACACCTTGATTGGTAGGGGTCCAATCCGACTCTTTCATGCCTAATTTGTATGCCGTTTTGAGGGGTATGACGTTGACCGCGGAGCCATCATCTACTAAGGTCATTGGCACGTTCTTCTTTAGACAAATTACAGTGATGTAAAGAGCTAAATTGTGACTAGCGCCAAAAGGTGGCAAATCTTCGTCTGAGAAAGTAATAGGATTACTTAGCTTTGGTGATTCTTGGAAGACCAAGTTGACTACATCTTCGGGTGTCGAGTTATGTGCTACATTTAGTTTGGCCAAAGCTTGCAGTAAAGCTTGGCGATGTGGGAATGAGCTCGCTATTAATTGCCATACTGAAAGATCAGCCTTTGTCTTCTGTAATTGCTTGAGCAAATGGTCAGTGAAGTCCTCTTTGTTATCATTTGATGTGATAACGTTGGTTGGTCCATTTTGAGTAGTGCTTTGATATGGATGACCCGAGCGAGTTAGGTGGTCCACATCTTGGTCTTCACCGTTTTGGACTATTTCCTTGACTAGGGAGTTCTCAATGAGGTACTCATCTTCATCGTCGTCGGCCCAAACCCCATTGATTGTAGCTAGTTTCCTCATTCTCATGATTTCATCCTCTGGTCGTATGATTTGATCGACTAGTTTATCTACCACGGCGACTATTTCTTGCATAGTAGCATTTTGAGAGAAGATCAGTGGCATATGCTCTTTGGGTGTTGTGTTGGGATTGCGTAAAGTTGTCACCATATTTTCTAATTCCCAAACTTGTCTATCCACACTTCTTGCCCATATGATGAAATTGAAAATGGTAGGAGAGATAGTAAAATAGAACCCTTCATTCTCGATTGCATGGATTTCATCTTCGATTGGAGAAATGAGGTGTGAGCAATCTAAGGTAGATTCGTCACTTGTAATCACTAGAACTCCAAGAGGATTCTAAGTGTTGTTGGGTTTACCTCCCGGCGGTATTGGCAATCGACCATCTTTAATCATGTCTTGAAGCACATTTTTCAACTTGTAGCATTTTTCTGTGTCGTGCCCCTTACCCCTATGGTATTCACAGTACGAGTTCTCGTCCCAGAATTTGGATTTCCTTTCGAGTTCGGGAGTAGGCCCAATGGGTTGGAGTTTGCCTTGCTTCATTAACCTTTTTAGAGCGTTGGAGTAAGTGTCCCCAAGATTTGTGAATTTCCTTGGTGGAGTAGTTTTCTTGGATGGCTCGAGAAGGTTAACTTCATCTGTCTTGCTGGTGGAGCCGTATGAACGACTTGTTGAGTCTTGATATCATCGACCTACTGTTTTGGACAAGAGTCCTTTACGGATGTCATCTTCAATCCTTGTCCCTAGTACGATTAAGTCTTTGAAGGTTTTGATATTTTGGTATCTCAAATGATTGGCATAGATGGGCTTGAGATTGTCCACAAACTTCTCCACAAGGGTAGCCTCATCCGGGCGTTCAACTAGTTGGGTACTAGTCTTCCTCCACCTACTCAGGAAGTCGGTGAATCCTTCTTTGTCATTTTGGGTAAGAACCTCTAGAGTGCGCATATTAACTTGTATCTCGGCATTATCCGCATATTGTTTAGAAAACTCGATTGCGGCGTCTTCCCAAGTAGCGACCTTCTTGTGTTCTAAGGAGTAGAACCATTGTTTCAGGATGGTGTCAAGAGATGAAGGAAAGATCCTTAAGAACATCTCGGGTTTGATGCCTTTGATAGACATGTAATCTTTGAAGGAACGGATGTGGTTCAAAGGGTTCTCGTGCCCCTTGAATTTAGGGATATCCGTCATATTGATGTTGGTTGGCAATTTGGAATTGACGGCTTCATACTTACGATTGTTCTCCCTATAAATGTCATCCCCTTTAAGGTACGTCAATTGCTCCTCTAAGTATTGGAGTCTTTTCTCAGCTACAGTTAGTTCTATGGGAGGATTTTCATCCCTGGATTCATCCGCGGAGTCACCTATTACTTCACTTTCATGGGGAGGAAACCTTCCCTCTACGGCATAGATCCGTCCCTCGATGGTCTCAAGGCGATCATGGACTTGGTCTTGGGTATCTTGGATACGGGCTAGCGCGGCTAGGATTCGATCATTCCCATCTTGAATTTGGTGGAGGTTTGTTTCGCTGGATCCAAGCATCTTGAAAACTGGATAAGAGATCGATGACGAATCAAAACACGATCGACCATTCTAACACACTTGCTAAAAGAAGAAATGTTTTGACTCGTGAAGTGGGTGTGTTCCACTTGTGTTGAGTGAGCTTTGAAGGAAAGACAAGGTTTTGAAAATGTGTATCCTAGTCAACTATAGTGTAGTTGTAGGAGTGGACTCGAAGTGAGGTTTTGAAATGGGCTTGTGGCCCGAATTTTGACTCGACAAATGGACAGAGTTTTGACTGGGTATTGCGCTAATCAATGGCCTATTTTTTTCGAAATTTTCATTAAAAGAAGGTTTTGATTTTTGCAAAATCGTCATGGTTTTGTTTAGAAATGGTGATCACGTAAGGTACAAACATTCATACAAGCATTATAACGGGATGCTGAGTGCATTTAAAAGGGTTTTGGTTTAAAGGGTGGGTTGCCATACCGAACCATCAAACCCGAAGTCTGTGGAGAGGCTCGTACCAAACAAGAGTAAGGCCGATTTCTAGTCCATTTCCTCAAGTAGTGAAGGCCCTTGATACAAACAAGAGTAAGCATCATGGTATGGATGACGTCAATCGCTATCCATCCTTAGGCCCAAATAAGAATTAGGACCGTTTAGACGGGACGATTGGTCGAATGGGTTGGGTTGGGCCTAGGAAGGCCGAATAAAACGGTCTAGGAAGACCGAGTTATGAAAACCGACAATTGTCTTAAACAAATTATTCCCTAACCTTGTTCAAGTTTCACCCTTGGCTACAAGTAAGTGTATTATCCCCAGTGGAGTCGCCAAACTGTGGACAGCGGGGGGCCCACGGGGGCGCTTGGGAGTAGACCTGGCAAACGGGTCAACCGAGTCGGGTTCGGGTCGGGCCAGTTTGGGTCAGGTCATTTCGGGTTTCTCAAAATTTCGGGTTAGTTCGGATCAGGTCAGTTCATTTCGGGTTACGGGTCTATTTCGGGTTTGTTGGTCGGGTGTGTTTCGGGTCAAGCGGGTCGGGTTAATTCGGTCGCCATTTTCGGTCAAAGATTAAGAGAAGAGGGACATTTCAAGTCTATTAGAGTCAATTAAAGTTATATTTTGTCGGGTCATTTTCGGGTTGAGTGGTTTCGGATTGGTCATTTCGGTCGGTCTTCATACGGGTCCATGAAAGCTCGGGTCATTTTTGGGTCGGGTCGGGTCACTTCGGGCTTCAGGTGTCATTCGGGTTCAGCAATTCGGGTCGATTTCGGGTCTCGGGTCATCCTTTTCGGGTCGGGTCAATCGGGTCGGGTTGATTTTGCCAGGTCTACTTGGGAGGAAGAGAACAAGCGTTTGCATTTTTGTTGGAGTCACCACCAATGTTTATGGGACATTGGAACCGTTCGAATACCTCGTGTCATATCAAGACACAAAGTAAAGACATGAACACTAAGCAATCGTTACCCTTAGCATTCTATGTCTAGAATAACTCTCGTGGATGCCAATGAACACGGGTGTTCACGGAGATATGGAGTAAGGGGTGAGGGTACGTATTAGGAAGCTCTTTTGATCGAACACCTAATCCCGCCCGCCTCGATAGCGGCCTCTACTAATGATTAGGGACATCATTTATACTCGATATATCATCGGCTATATTCATGCAATGCAACATCCAAGTTTTAATCCTAACATGTGAAAATTAACTAAGTCGGTTGACAAGCATTTTAGCAATCAATTGGGTCGAAGTAGGATTTAGTGCTCAATTACATGTGAAAACATACAAATGATACAAAATACAATGATAAAGAAGATAAAAGAAAATTACAATAATTACAATAATTACAATGGATTAGGCGATTTATGTCGAAAATACCTTTAAAACGGATAATTTGAGAAAACGAATAAAAGAATAATCAAAAGAATTAACGAACAAGTTAGCAGGCGATAATATGATTAATAGTTAATTATACGTAAGCTAAATAACTAAGTCAAGGCAAAACGGAGTTCGTGGACACAATTCAACAACCAACCTGAATAAAGCAGCAGAGCGCGTCTCTTGAATGGGCGCAGATTCTTTGCGTCTTCTGTTCGACTCAATTTGGTCGTTTGAATTGCCGAATTGCGTGTTGTTAATACTCGTTGGTAAATTAATGATTGATTAAATTATTTACTGGATGAAAGTGATTAGTAGGTTAATTACATATGATTAATGGTCATAAAACAATAAAACGTGGATAACACAGAATATAGACGAATTATTACATGAACAAATGATTGGTTAGTGACATGGGTGAATGAAATAAACTAAACGAGATGAATTTATGACGAATTAATGACGAATAACATAATAGACAGATGAAAATTTATCAAAGGATCGAATTCCAGAAACTCAATATGAACAAATCGAATTCCTACAACCCGGATTGAATTTAATGACGAAAACCCGCAAATATGAGATTATAAGGGATTTAAGTCGGATTTATGATGAATAAAACGTGTTAAAGATGATAATTAATATACATGTGAAATTATTATGCTGTTTTGTCAAAGAATTAACAAGAAACAAACGAAAACAAATAAAACAAACAACGAATTACAGAGGACGAAGGAAGAAGAAAGGAAGCAGGAACTGAGGCAGCCTCACGAAGAGGCGCAGCAGGAACTGCGCTCCTTCGAAGAGGCGCAGCAGTTGCTGCGTCCTTTCTCGACGGTTTGTCTTCTGGAAATCCTTAAAAAGAGGTTTTGAAGCACGGTTTTAGAAATCGGTTTTAATTGGTATTTTCGACATAAATCTTACATTAGTGATACAAAAAGTAAATACAATAATAAAAGAGAGATTATACACCCTCAGACTTACATGTTTGACGAAACGAGAAGGACTAAGATATCGATTAGTGATGCTCGACGCGAATGTAACGAAAGTGCCCTCGTAAGAGGAAAACGATTAGATTAATTAAATTGATTGAGGTGGAGTTGGTCAAATTGGTCGGTCATGCAAATGAGGCTGGTACTCAGAAGGATCCGAGCTTACGTGGTCGAATGTTCAAGCACGTAGACGCCAAAAAGTAAGAACAAAGGTATAGAATGCAAAGATTGAAGAGAAGGGCGGACACTCGCGTGAGAAATATGAGGAGCGAAGGCTCCTATTTATACTAATCACGTGAAGGAATTAGGGTTTCGGAGAGTCTTTGGAAGTGAATCTCGGAAAGATATGAAAAAGATACGAGAATTACGCAGAAAAGGACCTGGGAAGAGGCGCAGCAGCCACTGCGTCTTTTGGAAAAGGCGCAGCACCTGCTGCGTCTGTTCCCAAGTGATTTCCTCCTGCGGAAGAAAGATTTCCGTGTTTAAGTTAATGTAGGACGGAATAATTTGGTTTTCCTTAATATTTTATGTGAATATTACGGGAAATTGTTTACCAAAGGATAAAGATTGTGAAATATTTGTAAAATATGGAATAGAAGTATCCGGAACATTCCAGAACATTCTGACTCGGGATTTATCAGTTATCAGAAAATGAAGACGGTTTTAGGCTCGACACGTAGATGACAACTAAGAGGTAGACATTAATATTTGAGCAATCACTTGACGATAAACTTACGAATTGTCACAAATCGTTCCGCGTAGCAAACATGCGGCCCAATCATCACCGGGTGGTTTGCGGGAGGTGCAGAAATGAGGTGTCTACAAAGTTGAAAAGAGTTTTACACCGTACATCGGGCAGGAGTTTGGGGGGATTGAGGACGCAGTAACATTTTATAAGATATACGCCATTTCTTGTGGGTTTGATGTGCATAGGTACACAACGAAAAAGTGGCGTGTGGAGAGATCAAGTCAAAGCTTGTTGTTTGCAATCGAGAAGGTTTCACTCACATGGCGCCGAGTAAAGATCAGAGTGACAGACTAATTGGAGAGCATTCACAGAAGAGATTCAGAGTCACAAGAGTGGGGTGTAAAGCGAGGATAAGACTATATATGAAGAATGGTGTTCTAGTAATTGACCGATTCCACGAGGGTCACAATCACGAGCTTATCTCACTTAAGGACAGAGAGTTCCAGAAATTGTCGCGCAACATAATAGATTATCACAAGATGATAATCGTTTCGAACTCAAGGGTTAGTAATATATCATCACTGTCAATATTAATTCAATAAATAATTTAACTTTATATATATCTGTTATTATCTCAATATCTGTTATTAATTGACAGCTGAAGATAGGAGCAACGAAGACCTACAAAATGTGCAACGAACAGGAATGGATTCGAAAACATTGGGGCAAGCTTAAATGATTTTAAGAACATCCATAGGGATGTTAAATATTTCATTCACGAACGTGATGGTCAGTTGTTCGTAGACCATTTTAAGGAAATGACTGAAACAAGAATAGGTTTCTACTTTGACTACGATCTTGATGATGATGGCAGCCTATGTAGGGCTATATGGGCGGACGGTACTGCCCGAGAGAACTACAAGCTATTTGGTGATGCGGTGTCATTCGACCCAACTTACTCCACAAATAAGTATTCTATGGTTTTCACACCGTTCACCGGTGTGGATCACCATAAACGTTCAGTGACGTTTTGTGGGGCTCTAATTGCAAGGGAAGATTATGAGTCATTTAATTGAGTTTTCAGCCGATTTTTGCATGCAATGGGGGGTAAGGAACCCGAGAACATAATTACAGATCAGGACCCGGGGATTATCAAATCTGTCCCTCTTGTTTTCAAGACAGCGCGCCATCGGTTTTATATGTGGCATATAATGAACAAAATGCCCAGTAAGTTTGGTGTCTATAGGAGTCATTATAATGACTTCATGTCTAAACTTAATGAAATTATATGGGATGAGGAACTTGAAGCAGCAGAATTTGATGCTATGTGGGAGAAAATTATTGAAGAGCATGGAATTGGTGCCAATGATTGGTTTGCGGATACGTATGCTATAAGGGGACAGTGCGTGATGGCGCATAGTAGAGACTTGAAGATGGCGGCTGTTATGAGGACGACTCAAAGATCAGAGAGCAAAAATAGCTTTTCTAAGAGGTTTGAGCATAAGTCAGGAACATTGGTTGACTTTTGGATGCGTTTTGAGAGCGCTACGGACCAACAAAGGCATACACAAAAGCAGCTTGACAACAATGGTAAGCACTCGTCCGCGAAGACGTCAACACATCTGGCGTTAGAGAGTCATGTTGCAAAGGTGTACACCTATTCAGCTTTCTACACCTTCAAGGAAGAGGCCATATACTCAATTGATACATGTAGAACCGGAGGTTTCACTGAGATAGGCGAGCTAGAGGTGACTACTATCAAAGATTCGACCAGGGGAAAGAATTTTTAAGTTTCATACAGTCCAGGTAATTTAATTTACACTTTCCATATCGTCACATTTACACTTTCCATATCATCACATTTACACTTTCCATATCGTAACATTTACACTTTCCATAATATGACATTTACACTTTCCATAATATAACATTTACACATTCCATAATATAACATTTACAGTTTCCATAATATGACATTTACACTTTCCATAATATAACATTTACACTTTCCATATAATAACATTTACACTTTCCATATAATTACTTACACTGTTAGCAACATTCACACGTACATGATAGCCTTAACTGATGACCCAGGTACACGTAAAGCAAGCTGCAGTTGTAGAATGTTTGAAAGAACCGGCATCCTATGTCGCCATATAATATGGATTTTTTCAGCAAATGGGATGAAGACTATACCAGACGATTATGTCGTAAATAGATGGACAAAAGAGTATCTCCGATTAAGGATGTTCAATTGTAATGATGAAGGAACAGAGAACATGGGAATTATCGATGAAAAATAAATTGCAATGACAAAAATGTGGTCGGAGGTTCATCAGGCTGTAGGGCTCCTTCGAGGCAAAGGTGTGACTGATGTTGAAAGCTTCTCCGCTATAATTAGGGGATTTAAGGATATCGTATCACCATTAGGGGAAGTGTTGAATAAAAATCAACAAAAGGAGCAAATTCTGCATTGTACGACCAGTGAGGTAGTGACGATATTACCACCTAAGAATTCGAAAAACAAGGGTAGCAGTAAAAGGATGTTGTCAGCCAAAATAAAAGCACTGGCCTTGGCTAGAAAACCCAAGCGCAAGTGTAAGAATTGCAAGAGAATGGCAAATCAAGACAAGAGGAACTGCCCTAACCTCTTTTCAGCACACACACCATTGTGCGAGGGGTCGTCTGACCCAGAACAAGATGAAGGAGAGGAGGAGGAAGAGCTGGAATCAGAAGAAGAATAGACGTCACAGCAGTGATAATGTAGCTTTTGTATTTTGAATGTGTAACTTTAAACTTTGATGTGCTATCACTGGAACGAGGGATTAGGAATTGGTCTCATGGCAGCGTAACTTTCACCTGCGTCAGAGTTACACTGTCATAAGACCAAAATGTCTCTGTTTTATTGGATTGCCAAACATTATGTTACTTGAACTTATATTAATGGATAATGTTATTTCAAGTAACATTTACACTTATAAAATCAAATCTAACCCTACCTTATTCAATGAAACTTTCATGCGTATGACACATTTACACTTTCAGTGTGTTAACATTTACACTTCCCATCTCATCACATTTACACTCGCAAAAGCACTTTCATGTGAATGACATATTTACACTTTGGATATCGTCACATTTACACTTTGGATATCGTCACATTTCAACTTATTAAATCAAATCGAACCCTACCTTATTCAATGAAACTTTCATGCGTATGACACATTTACACTTTCAGTGTGTTAACATTTACACTTCCCACCTCATCAAATTTACACTTCCCATCTCATCACATTTACACTCTCAAAGGCACTTTCATGTGAATGACACATTTACACTTTGAATATCGTCACATTTACACTTTGGATATCGACATTTACACTTTGAATCTGAATGAAACTAAAATTCAATTTCAATTGATTGTCAATTATCATAACAACTGCCTGACATGTCCACAAAAAACCGATAGCATTACAGTCATTAGTTTCAACATTGCCAACCAAAATACGAATAGTCAAGAACAACAAAAAAAAACAATATGTCCCCAAATGGTTTACTTTTTCACCAAAACATTCTTCACTTTGCGCTTCTTTTGTAACTTCCCCCATAATTCATCTTTTCCAGCTATAAACTCATCCACCTTCACCGGAAAACGTCTCTGTTGATGTTTATGTCAGCTAGTACAAGGATCGCCACTAACTCGACTACCAAGTACCGTCGATTCTTCTTCCTCTCCAAGTCTGGATGCTCAAAAGGTTCACCCTCGTACATCAGCATATACATCATACAGAATATCCCTGATTCTGTTATGTTAGGAAGGGGTATTTGGCGCCTGAACGGGATTTACCGATGCTCAAAGCTAGTAATCTTGTATCCCTTGTCGACGGTTGTGGCATCCAAATAATCGCTAATAGCTGATGCCTGCAATGAAAGCACGTAAAATTAAATAAACAATATATTGTTCATCCTTTTCGAAAGTGATTATTGGCATCAGACTTACAACAAGACGAGCAACTTTGCACATTTCAGACTGGTCCCAGTTGGGATGAGGTTGGTAGTCAAGGAGATCGATCGTTTGTGCTTTGAAATTTATACATATGCATGCAAAGTGCCCACCAATGTTGACGGGTATGAAGATAAACTCAGCATTCAGGTTGAAAGTTTTATCAGTCCTGGATGAAGGTATCCCAAATTAGGTACAGCCGATCATTAATGGCATTGGACTGTGAACCTAGTTCAGGTATATCCAAGAGCTGCATGATACACTCATGTTCATAGAAGTGATTAGACTACATAATAACCATGAAAATAATGTATGACTTTTAGGCTTTGGGGGGCGTACCATATGACGTAACCCAAAGAAGGCCATCCTAGGAAGTAAGTATTCAGCCGACTCCAAGTGGTTGAGCAACACAGCCCAAGACTAAATCACAACTGGCAACACTACAACCTCAGGAAGCATGGACATGATGTCTGACCGACGTAGTACAGCATGCCTACTGAACCAAGATATTGATTCACTGCAGTGAAACCCAGGTTTAGTAATCAATTAAATATAGAAATTCTTTAAAAATTCAATATCGTAATTAATTTCACACGTTATAACAATTGGAGAGATACTAACGAATTTTCAAAGTTGTGGTCATCTAAGAAGCAATAGTCCCCTGCATGCTTTCGATACGATCTAACACCCCTGACCAAAGTTTGATTGTTCCGTAAGAAGGTGGAGACAACAAGAGTCTGAGTACCAGCAGCCCCACAACCGAGTGAGCATTCCAGACCATCCCCCCGCCCCGAGGGCGGCTCCTTATGGCTGACATGGGTAAGCTTCCTGAAGACTGCACAGCTGCAGATATGACCATAGAGCTCCTTTCCGCAGGTATGGCTACAGGTTTGACCACGGGGCTTCCTTCTACACGGTTAGGGGCTGGGTTTGAGGTACGGGGCCGCTTACTGTAAGTAATCTCTTCCTCATCGTCCAGATTCCGCTTCTGTGCAGCATTCGAGCCCGAATTCAGTACTTGAGCATGCTTTGCCTTGAATTGGGATATCCTTTGCCGAACGTCTTCCCTCACTTTGTTAAGGTCACTCAGGACCAGGATCGACACAACTTCAGCCCGGATGAGGTTGATAACGTCCCTCTCCCCTAGGGCACAGTCAAAAGGTTTCCCATAGAAAAGCAACATGTGTATCATCATGTAAACCCCGCAGTCAAACCTCGAATAACCCCTACCTTGCCATTTAAATTCTACATTGACAAAATTAAACCCGCCAACCTTTGAACCTTTGGCAATCCCTTTAGACTCCAGAAACTTGCCCATTAAGTCACACAGCAAAGGTATTTAAAAAAATAGTCAATTTAAATACAACATTTACATTTCCAGAATACATATACACTAAAGGTAATTTATGAATGTTGTTTATAGTTATTACCGCAATACGCGCAATTCCAAAATATGGAAGCTTTTCAAAATCATCATCGTAAGAACGGTTGTCTAGATACTCTATATGCTCGGATGCGAAGTTTATGCAAGCACAGCTGTAATGATCATTATTGCCAGATAATACCGGGATGAAGACCTGGAGCATGTGAGAACAAACCCATAACAGTTACACTTCACAATATTTTACATTTACACTTTGCATATGATCACATTTACACTTTTCATAATATAACATTTACACTATCCATATCATCACATTTATACTTTCTATATAGTGACATTTACACTTTCTATTTTAATCACATTTACACTTCACAATATTTCACATTTACACTTTGCATAGGATCACATTACACTATCTATATCATCACATTTACACTTTCTATATAGTGACATTTACACTTTCTATTTTAATCACATTTACACTTCACAATATTTCACATTTACACATTGCATAGGATCGTATTCACACTATCTATATCATCACATTTACACTTTTTATATCATCACATTTACACTTTACAAAATATCACATTTACACTTTACATAATATCACATTTACACTTTCTATTTAATCCCATTTATACTTTCATTATAATCTCATTTACGCTTTCATTAGAATCACATTTACACTTTCCATATCATCACAATTCCACTTTCTATTTAATCACATTTACACTTTCATTATAATCACATTTACACTTTCCATATGCTAACATTTACACTTCCAATGTGATAACATTTATACTTTCCAATTTGACCATATCTACACTTTCAATGACCCTCTACACTTCCATCTGTTACAATTACACTTATCATATCAGAATCAAGTTGAAATGGAGACACATAGGATTGAATCCAAGCATCCCACCCAGACCAGATCTCATCTGTTTTGTCAAGAACTATTCCCTTCTTCTTGGCTTTCCAAATATCCAAGGCAGCACTCTATTCAAACGAAGGGCAGTGCTATTAAACTTAGACACTTACGTTATAATTAAAGTGAAAACTATACAAATGGGATTAAGTGAGGATAGGAAAAATACGGTGTGACTAAGCCCGAAGAAACAACGAGAGGATGCAACTGGTGCAGTTTGGTCATACATTATCTTATTGATTAGTAAGCACCAACAATCAATTACAGAAGAAATAACTTCTTGTCCAGGTTCGAGGGTTAACATATCTTCCCGTGACACGAAAAAAAATTCTGATAATACTGCCAATTATTCCCTAAAAAAAACCCTTTATTAGGCAAAAATGTATACGACGACTTATACACAGCTTCAGAATGGTCCCAGTATTACTATGTTTGACATCGAAGTTAATGGACTCACCCTTTCAAAAAGGTTCTGATTTGTTAAAGACGTAGTCCATGACGTCTTTCCTCACACTAAAAACATTGCTGAATAAATTCTTATTGCACTGCAGGTCTGCCGTAATAAAGTCCTGCTCGGGCATGGGTACCCCACAATCAGTGGTACAACCAAGATTCTCGGCGACCACATCCATGCACTGCAGGTGCTCAGCTGAATGAAATGGGAAGGGGTGGTGGTTCAGGTTACTCTGGGGGATATATATTTCACGACCAGCTGCAGAAACTGCTGGTTCAGAAGGGCCTCCCGTATCAGTCGTTCCAAAATGCTCACCTAGAACCCCCTGAAATGCCTTATTTAGCTCTGCAGTAGAATAAAAGGTCAACTGAAATTCAGGCAACTTAAATTCAGAAGAGGGTGCTTTAACATTCACTTTATCTGCTCCCTCTACAACATCCATAGCCACAACCTCATTCTGAACCGAGCCGGGACAAGTTGGTTGCGCAGGGGGACCTTGTTCTTGCTCGTTAACTATGCCACAACCGATCTCCGACTCTTCTTGAGTTGCATATTTTAGGTCTGCGGTCAAAACAACGGTCGACTAAACCCCCGAAAACTTCGTTTCACTGAAAATGGCTTGGTCAACAGGCTGGTCCGCCCCCTGAACACCGCTAACATCCACAGCCTCACCAGGCGCTAATCCATTCACCGGTGGTTCAGGTTCATAGGAAGGCCCCTGTTCTTGCGAGTCATCATTATCCCCTGCTTGAGACGGCTCCATATCCGTACCCTGCACAAACTCATCATGAGCTCTCTGTGAACAGCCCTCCCTACCTTCACCGTCACCAATATCTGACAATCCTTGCAGCGTGTTCTCAATATCTGAAGTCCAAATAAATTTCAACTGAACTGAAGATGAACCATCTTCAGTTGACTGCACTACCACATCCTCGTCCACTTTATCCGCTACTTCTAAATCATCCTTCTCAACAACATGTTCAGCCACCTCAGGGGGGCCACTAGTAACAGGCACTTCCCCTTCACCACTTTTCTGCTCCCCATTTAATGAGGACTTCATGAAGGCTTCCGAAACTTCAGTCGGGCTATAAATTATCTCTATAATATGACGATCCGTTAATTGAGCATAGTCTGTTTCGTATCCCCCGCACTCCTCTTCCTCTCGTCGACAGCCTTTATTCAGTTCAGCGGTGTTATAAAAATCAACGGTCTCCATAATCTGTGACACCACCCCATCATCTTCTTTGTCAACCAAATCAGCATCTTCTGCAAGTGATACACCCTCTACGGTAGGCGTAAACTCGAATTTTTCAACCTTATTTTTTTTTCTTGGCTGCCTTGGTTTTTTCTTGGACACCTTCCCAACATCTGACAATGAAGGAGCTTTATCAAGAGATATCTTCATTTGTGACGCTATATTTTCAACTTCTTCAACATATTCCTTCAACTTTGCACCTTTGAAAAATCTTGCATCGCTTCTGACGGAACAAGACCAGTTGAAGAAGTAGCCCCTGTTGTTAAGTTCTTGATCATTGTTGTTGCATCCGCATACCATGCATAGAAGGTCATAGCGTTCCTTTGAATCTTCAAGTACAGCTCGTGTACACCCTGCACTTGGTAACAAAATAGCTTTTAAATCCAGATACATAACATATACCTGCTCAAATATAAATATTAAAAATAATAGGACTTGAATTAAACATTTATAACACAACACTTACATCTAAAGCCCTAGCTTTCAACTCATCATCATCTTCAACACCAGTGGAAGTTCAATCTGAATAAACTTCTTATCAGGTATTGTACCCGACGATGAAATCAGGAGAGGTGTAGGGCTTGCCAATGGCGCCTTGGCCACGCCAGATATGGCTAACATCGTATTGCCAGTGTCCTTCTCATCAGAGGTCATATTTTGACATCGGGGGTACTTCACCTTAGACGATGTTAGTCGACTCAATGGACCCTTGTCCAGCTCATCCTTTATCCTCTTCGATAAAGTCTTCAGGTCCCAATGTTGAATAAGTGGAAGGTCATCTGGGCAACTCCTACCGCGGAAATCAAACTGCTGAAAATAAGTGGTCATAAGGAATGGGATACAACCAAACAAATGTGACTGCACGCTCCGAGACTCGGCTGCCGCATTAGCTACACATTCTAAGACGTACGAGCACCAGTTTTACTCCGGAATGGCACTCACATCTTCTACCACTTTCAAAAGCTTCATTTCAATACCGTTGTTCAACGTCGGTGCAAGGAATGATGAAATGCTAAGAAGGACAAACAGACGGCAGAATTTATCCCCTCCATCTTTAAATGCCTTCGCCTCAATATGGTTAAAGACGTCTCCTAAAGGAATAGAATCAGAATTTGATTTCACTTTGAATTTTTGCCGCCACAGATTTTTTATGCGCTTATATTTTTCATCTTCAGCACCAAGCATATGTCCAGTGGGTAATATTTCCATCTCTCTCTCACCAACAGGTAACTGAAACAGTCATAGACATCATACTTCGTAACCATAAGCTCCTTCAACTCCGACCCCCTGAAAACATAAGAACCATCACTGAAAGCGTCGAGAAATTCAGGAACATATGAAAGCGGGAAAGTTCTGTGTTTAAGATGAAGCGGCCCCCCAAATCCAATCCTCTGACAATGCTCATTGAGCATTGTTAAGCTTACTAATAAGCTTGAGAAGCCTGTTGGGGCGACACTTCATGGAAACAGTAGGGGTATCTTGTGGTTGTTCTTCATGTTCGGGTTGTTCTTCATCTTGACCCATCTGAATCAAGTCACAAATTATAGAAGTTATACAGAATATCTATCACAATTAAACAGTTATAGTCTTATCACACTTACACTTCCCCTATATTCACATTTACACTTTTCATTTATTAACATTTACACTCCCAATATATTCACATTTACACTTTCAGATTCTTCACATTTACACTTCCCCTATATTCACATTTACACTTCATTTATTCACATTTACACTACCAACTTATTGACATTTACACTTTCAGAATCTTCACATTTACACTTTTCATTTTTTCAGATTTACACTTTATTTTGTTCAGATTTACACTTGCAGCTTCTGCAAATTTATACAGATTTACACTTTTCATTTATTCACATTTACACTATCAATTTATTCACATTTACACTTTTAGATTCTTCATATTTACACTTTTCATTTGTTCAGATTTAGACTTTGGGTTTGATCACATTTACATTTAAAATTTACAGTTATAGTCTTATCAGACTTAGACTTACAATTTATTCAGATTTACACTTTTCATTTATTAACATTTACACTCCTAATATATTCACATTTACACTTTCAGATTCTTCACATTTACACTTCCCCTATATTCACATTTACACTTCATTTATTCACATTTACACTACCAACTTATTCACATTTACACTTTCAGAATCTTCACATTTACACTTTTCATTTGTTCAGATTTACACTTTTCATTTGTTCAGATTTACACTTTTCATTTGTTCACATTTACACTTGCAGCTTCCGCAATTTTATACTTCAAATTTATACAGATTTACACTTTTCATTTATTCACATTTACACTACCAATTTATTCACATTTACACTTTCAGATTCTTCACATTTACACTTTTCATTTGTTCAGATTTACACTTTGGGTTTGATCACATTTACATTTAAAATTTGCAGTTATAGTCTTATCAGACTTAGACTTGCAATTTATTCAGATTTACACTTTTCATTTTATTACATTTACACTTCCCCTATCGTCACATTTACACTTTGGGTTTCATCACATTCACATTTACACTCCCCATAAACAGACTCACATTTACACTCCCCATTTGTTCACATTTACACTTATAGACTTACACATTTATACTACCCATTTGTTTACATTTACACTTACATCATTAACAATTACACTTACAGCGAAAACCCTAACTTTTTAAAACCCTAACAATTACATTTACACTACCCATCAGTTCAGATTTACACTATCAATTTAATTTTTTTTGCAAAAGATTTATCATTTCAACTCAAAAGAGAGAAATTACAATACATTTGCAAGACTATCCACTAGCTATTAGGCTACTAACAAATTCGTACCAGCAAAGAAGGAAAAACCCAAAACAACAAACCAGATTCTAAGAGCAAAGACTTTCTACTATACGTTTATAGTCAGGATGAGAATGCCATAAGAACATCCTGACAGAAACCAAGTACTTAATTTTCTGAACAAGCCCCTTATAATGCTGTTTTATCCCTTGAAAAATGCGCCTATTTCTTTCAGCCCATAGTTGATGAACCTTAACCACCAGAGAGACCATAAACCACACATGTCTCCAATGCTTCACTCCATAAGAGCTCCTATAGAGTAGTTCCTCCATAAGATCCTTCCCATGCTGAAGAATGCCCATCCAATGCAACAAAGCTTGCCAAACAGCTCTAGATAAAGGATAATGGAAGAACAAATGGTCACAAGTCTCTAAATTGTTTTCACAAAGCACACATCTGTTAACATGGCAAATGCCCCTTCTGTGCAGATTATCAATTGTAGCAAGTTGATTCTGCACAGCCAAGGGGCAAATGATCTTATGACTAGGAGAAATTCTGGGATGGGTAAGAGCATTGTTGTCAGAATCGCGATTCGATCCAACGATTCTACGATATTACGATCCAAAAATGCTTGACCGATCCTGGATCCTACGATTCTATCATAGTTGTAGAATCTTACGATCCTATTAATTTGAAAATTTCTAGAGATGGGATCATAAAACGATCCTACGATTTTACGATCCTACGATCCGATTCCATAATAAAAAAATTAATATATATTTTTATATAATGACACCGTAAAACCCAAATTTCGTGTAAGTTGTTCATACAATGATACTAAAATCATTAATTACCAATATTTTATGAATAAATATTAATAAATAAGTGTTTTGATTTTTAATTATATGTTTTAACCAAATAAAAAATTATATTTAGTGAGTTTGTAGAATCTTGCGATTCTACGATCCGATTCTACCGATTCGATCCTACCCTCCCCATCGATCCAAAGTAGAATCCCGATCCTGACAACATTGGGTAAGAGAACTGGTCCAGGGGCCAGCAGCAGGAGAATTCTTCAGGAAAAGATAGGCATGATGTAAAGACATCTTGCCTGCAGCAGACCAGCTATGCATCAAAGTTTGAGCATTAAAAATGCTACCAGCTCTACTGAGTAATATATCTCTAGCAGTGAGGATAGCTTTAAAACTATAAGGGGAGTAAGGCTTGGATTGAATGTGCCAAATATCAGAATCCTTGAAAATATAATGCTGCACCCAGTGAGCCCAAAGCCCTGAGTGATTCTGAGCAAGCAAATAGACTCATCTGCTCAGGAGGGAAATATTCCATATTTCAAGATCTTTAATATTAAATCCCCCAGCAGAAATAGGAGAGGAGATGTCCTTCCAACTTTTAAAGACATGCCTACGTTCACCACAAGGAATACCCCAGAAAAAATCCTTACAGAGTTTGGAAATCTTCTTAGTAATATGCCTAGGAAGGAAGATACTAGAGCACCAGAAAATTGTCAATCCAAAGACAACAGAATTAAGGAGCTGTACTTTCCCAGCATAAGAAAGGAGATGAGCAGACCAGTGGGTGACAGCTTTTTGAACAGCTATAACTAGGGGGACAAACATTGCAGAAGAAAGCCTAGCAGTATTGAGAGGCAAGCCAAGATACCTGGAAGGGAAAGAACCCTTTTTTTTCCTGCAAATAATGAGGGACCCCACCAAAATATACATTAGTTTTATCAGGGTTAGCAAACAGTCCAGAGACTTGAGCAAAGTCTTGTAAAGCATCAGAAACAGCTGCAACAGAAGGCAAATCTCCACGGGTGAAGATCATGAGATCATCAGCAAAAATTAGGTGGGTGAGGTTCAGAGCATGACATTTTGGATGGTGAGAAACATGAGGTTGTTGACAAAGTTGTCTGAGGTATTTGGAGAGAACTTCCATACCCAAAACAAAGAGATAAGGGGACAATGGATCCCCTTGTCTTAATCCACTCTGGCCAAAGAAATACCCAGTAACATCACCATTAATCTTTAGAGAATAGCCAGGGCTAATAATGCATTCCATCACCCAATCAGTAAACAGTTGAGGGAAGCCTATCAATTTCATAGAACAAGCCAGAAAATCCCAATTTAAGGAGTCAAAAGCTTTCCTAATGTCAACTTTGACCAGACATCTAGGAGAAACATTTTTCCTGTCATAACCTTGAACCAAAGCCTGAGATAACATAGTATTTTCAAAAATATTTCTACCAGACACAAAAGCAGCTTGTTCTGGACCAATGATAAGGGGTAGCACTTGCTTCAGCCTGTTAGCAAGGATTTTACTGATAATTTTGTAAAAAACAGTACAACAAGAGATGGGTCTAAAGTCCATGACAGAAGAAGGGACCTGTTTCTTAGGGATAAGAGTAATGAGAGTAGATTTAGCTTGCTTGGCCATATGATGCTTCTTGAAGAAAGAGAACACAGCCTTACTAAGGTCCATACCAATAATAGCCCAAGTAGATTTAAAAAAACCAGCAGAAAAGCCATCAATACCAGGGCTACTATTGCTGTCCAAACTAAACACAACATCCTTAATTTCTTTAAGAGTTAAAGGAGAGGTAAGTAATATACCATCAGAAGAAGAGAGAGTAGGACTATGAAGGAACAGGTTAGGATCAAGGGCTTTAACCTGTCTGCACTTGCCCAACAATTCCTGGTAATAATTCTGAAAAGCAAGATTTATATCATGTCTACCAGTACAACTGTCACCATTAATATTGTTAATAATGCCAATCTGCTGCTGGTTCCTTCTCTCAGAAAGTTTAGCAAAAAAAATATTTGGAGCCACAATCCGTATACTGAATATGCTTAATTTTAGCCCTTTGATGCAAACATTTTAATTCTGCAGTCTTGAGGCTAGTGTACTTCTGAAGCAGAGTTTTTTCCTCCATAATAAGAGAAGCAGAGAAAGGATCCTTAACAAGCTGGGCTTGACATTGAAGTAAATCCTCTTTAGCAGTCTTTACATGGTGAGAAAGATTAGTAAAGTGTTGCTTGTGAAAAGAAATGAGGGCTCTCTTAACAGACTAAAGCTTTTGGAAGAAACAATACATTGGGCTGCCATTATCCTTAGTGTTCCAGGCATCAGAGACAGTTCCAATAAACTCTGAATGATCAATCCAGCAGTCTAAGAAGCTAAATCTTTTAGGAACCTTGTAAGTATCAAGGACATGAACCAAAGTAGGTGAATGGTCAGAAATACCAGGCTCAGGAAAATGAGCAAAAGAATTAGGAAAAGCAGCAAGCCAAGAGGATTGACTAAAGCTCTATCCAATTTAGACCAAACTCGAGTAGTTGGCTCTTGCTTATTAGTCCAGGTGAGGTCACAACCCGTACTGACCAGGTCATCTAAATGACAAGTGGATAGACAGTTATTAAAAGCCAACATCTCATGATGGGGAGGTGGAGTATAGCTAAGCTTCTCAGCAGGATCTCTAACAATATTGAAATCTCCTAAAACAAGCCAGGGATCAGTAGTAGAAGATCTTGAAAGACCCTCCCACAGAGATTCCCTCTCAGAAGCATTATTACTCCCATAGACCAAGCTTAAATGGAAATCCAAGTTGGAAACAAAATGGTGCAAATGCAAATGAATAAACTGAGCATCCTTACTGGTATGAGTAATAGACACAGCACTGGGATTAAGAAACACCCAGATTCTACCATTATAGTGGTGGCTATAGTTAGTAACTACCACCCAATTGCCAAAGTGTTGGTTAACAATACTAGCAACATTACAATCCTTGACTCTAGTTTCCAAGAGAGCAAGAACATCAATACTATTGTCTTTCAAGAAATCCTTGACCTCACTATGTTTGAGAGGACAGTTGAAACCACGGACATTCCAAGAGGAAATCTTCATTAAGAAGGAGGATGAAGTGTAACCATGCTACTAGGGCCTGGTTGGCCAGTATCAGAGCATACTGAGTGTATATTAGGACCAATATCAGGAGGTTTAGATGACTCAGATAGAGATCTCTGGCCTAGTTCAAAACATCCTGAGCCTACATTCTCTATTAGAACATCTTTACCACCCTGAATTGGACCCAAATCACCTAGCTCATTAGAGGCAACAATGGAATCAGTTTTAGGAGAAGTTTCCCCTGGTTCAAGGGACTGAAATGGACTTGAAATCACAGAAACCATAGCACCAAGATCTTCAAAAATCAGTCCAGGAGTGGGGCTAGGAGCAATAACCAAGCTAATATAGGGAGGGGGAGGAGAAGCAACAGAAGGAGGAAAATCATAAAGAGATCTCTGACCTAGCTGAAAACATCCTGAGTCTACATTCTCTTTCTGATGATCAACAGTCTGCTGCAACTCTCCCACTTTACCCAGCTCAGAAGTAGAATTTTCCACAGTTTGTGGATCCTTAGATGGTTTAACCCACTTGCAAGTGTCAATCTTATGCCCTAACTTGCCACAACCAGAGCAGTAGAAGGGCACCCATTCATAGACTACTTTCTGGGAAGTTGGACCAAGGAAGGGAGACACAATATCCACATGATCAAGGAAAGGCTGAGTAACATCTATCTCTACCATAACCCTAGCAAAAGAAAGCTTTTCCTTATGAGTAGTAGCCAAATCAGCAAACAAAGGCTTTCCCAGTTTACTAGCAATCTTGCTAAGAACAGATTCAGACCAGAGATAAGGATCTAATCCAGGGAAAAGAATCCACACTGGGACTTTAGCTACTTTCTCCATTTCCATAGAAAAAGAAGGAGTCCAGTGCTTGAGAATAAGAGAATTTGGACCAATTTTCCAAGGACCTTGCCTAAGCACATTAGTCATGGCCTCTTGTGAATCAAATCTAAATGCAAACCAGCCTTTCTTATAGTATTGGACCACTGGCAAAGCAATGGAACTCCAATACTTAGTAACAAAATCCTGAACAGATTTCAAAGAAGGTTTAGCCCTAATGACATGCCCCATTAGAGTGAATTCCCAAATTTTAAGCTCTTTTTCAAAGTCAGTTGCAGTAATTTCTACTGCATCCGCAGCAGCACTATCATGACAGTAAAATAAACTCATACCAGCCTTAACAGGTTTTTTAACTACAGTAGACCAAGTTTTCCCCAAATTAGCAGAAGAAACTTGCGATGTATGATTATCAATGGTATTATGGGCAATAGTATCTTTATTAACAGCCAAATTATGCACAGGATTCACAGTAACAGGAATCAAGGGGACCGAATTAGGTATAGGTGCCTTAGCACTAGGAATTGATGATGAAAGTAAAGAATTAGGGTTAACAGACACAACCATTGTAGAAGAAGGAGAAGAGAAGTTAGCAACCTTCGAAGAAACTCGAGCCGAAGCCATGGCGGAAGCAATGCGATCATTAACAGTCTCCACTACTCGTGCCGGAGTTATTACAATGTCAGCCAAATCTTCACCATTTCCATCCAAAAGAGTATCATTAGGAAGCTTAGCTTGAGAGGTCGACAATGTCGTCCGCAATCGAGCAATACGCCCCCTTGCTCGTGCCATTGATCAGGAATTGATCAAGAGTAAAGAGAACCGAAAAAAATCATGAAGGAAAAAGGGGAAAAGTTTGTTGAAAAGTTTGTTAGAAAGTTTGTTAGAAACATTTGAGAGAAAAATTTTTAGAGAGAGAAAATTTTTAGGAATGAATGAGATTAGCTTAATTAGGAATGAATGAAAATTTTTTAGGAATGAATGAAAAATTTTTAGAGAGAGAAAATTTTTAGAGAGAGAAAAAAATCAATTTAATTAGTAATTGATACTTTGTAAAATAAATCTGACCAACTTAAAATTAAATTCAAGCATGCTAATGAATTAAGATGTTTATGGATAATAAATAGAATAAAAATCAATTAAATTTAAGCATGCTAATAAAATCAAAATCTCAGAAATAACAAAATAGAACAATGAAATGATAACAAAGGAATGAAACTCGTATATAACAATTAAGACTCAAGGAAAATCTACATATTTAAAAAATTAGAAAAAAGAAAGGAGTCAAGAAAGATCAAAAGAGTTACCTTCAAAGTGACTGATGAATAAAATGTGGTAAATAAATGTGGTAAAGAAAAACAGTGAGGAATTAGGACGGTTTGATTGAGAATAAAAGAAGAGCAGAAATGGCTTTGTGGAAATGTGCAAAAGAAAGATAAAGAAATGTGGAAATCAAAGACACGAATTTAGATGGTTTTCGAAATTGTTAGAGAAAGAGTTGCATGAGAGAGTGGAAGGAAATGGAATAACGTGCAAATGACTGATGGACTAAAGAGACATGCAGTTTCTACAGTATGTCTACCTCCCTATAGGAGAGAGGTAAATACTCTACCCAATATTATAATCTTATAAGTTGCTTTTTGGTGTAATCTTATTCATTCACACTCACAATCTAAGGGCTCTAAAGGTGACTTATGGACTCAATGAAATAAGGTGGACTCATTACATCTCACTTCTATATATATATATATATATATATATATATATATATATATATATATATATATATATATATATATATATATATATATAGATTTATATATATGAAGTACAAAAAGGTAGGAGAAAATACAAGAAGGAACGTAACTTTCATCCGAGAGGCATAATTATACCCGGTCTGGTATAATTATGCCCGGTCGGGTAAAGTTTTGCCCCTCGGTTCCAATACATGAAAAATCGCTATGAAATGTAGAAAACGGCTAATGGGCATAAGTTCAGCCCTCCTCGACATGCTCCATAAGACCTCTTTCTTCCTCTTTCGTGCCAAATCCGTTCCGATTTCCGTCCCTCTTACATCCTCGAGCATAGTACCTACAAAAGGGCTTGTAAGTACGGGAAAATTGCTCAAAACATGACTTAAGCTAAGCATGAGGGAAATGACTCGGACTAAGCTAAAACTAACTAAATAAGCTCATAATGCTTGTTTTATTGTGACAAAAACGGGTCCGGGACATCAAAATATAGAGGTTAAAATGTTGTTATCAAATCTCCCTACACTTGACCTTTACTCATCCCCGAGTAAAGAACATGACCCTTAACTACAATAAACATAGGCTATACTAGCTACATAATATCCAAGGGTAGGCATTTAACGAGCCTCCTCCGTCCCTTTAACTCACAATAAGGTACGCATGAGGTAGGATACCTTCTTGCAAGGCAAGTAGGGTCTTGCCAAAATTGCGAAACATCCAACATTAAGGCACAATGAGTAAAGTAAGGATGCATCAACAAAGGTCTCCCGCTTTCCTCATCTAAGTGGGGTTTTGTAAGAATGAAACAAGAAGGTCTTATAGTGGAGAATACCGTCTCAGGGTCTCAATTGGTGCCGACTCCCTAATCCTAGCTCAAAAGTCAACACGTGATAACAAAATATGACCAAGAAACAAATTCAAGGCCCTGGAAAAAGGGAAAAACGTGATATGACTAACGAGATTTACAATTCCAACACAAGATTCAACACATTACTTTAAGACCATAAACGACTCAAGGAACGATCTCCTCGCAGTTTTCGCTCGTCTCTCATGTGAATTTTGGCTGATTATCGTGCAAAATTGAATGCAAATCCCTCACCTACTACGACTCACCAAAGAGTGCCCACAATCCAATGTGGTATTCCATCCTCTAACCATGTAAGAGATGCAAAAAGGAGACAAAATGCATAACATAAAGAAGCAATTGGGTTGTAACGGGGCTAAGGTAATGGGTAGAAATGGATTGGTGCAAGCACCGTTATGGATTTTGGAGTTAAAGAACAATAAGTTGTCAAAATTCCAATCAAACCCAACCTAGTAACAACAAAAGAGTAAATAGCAAGATTCAAACATTCTTGAAAATCAAACTCACTTGGAAAAAAACATCATTTTGCCCCCTTATTTAGCAACGCCTTTTTCTACCCCTTCCTAAGATGTAAGAGGGGTGTTGCCTCGGCTTTTTCTTTCAACAATTCAAGCAATATTTTTTTCTTTTCTTTTTCTTTTCATTTTTTTTCTTTTCTATTTCTTTTCTTCATTTATAAAGCCTCTTATTGAACACAATTTAACCAAATTAGCAAATATGTTTTAACTCTTTGTAAATTTGAGCTCATGTCTCTAGTAGATTAGGACTCAATCCCCAATTTCACGTGACCACAAATGTTATGACAATTTTCTTGTAAGGTTAGTTGTTTTTGGGATGTAACTCTTTGCGTAGGTATGCCAAAGAAAAAGGCAAGGCTCAAAGGGGGTAACAAAATCGGTCCTACTCTAAAGGGTCAAAACAAAAGGCTTGTTTGGCAATGTGAGGCTAAAACATGTAACATTTCGCTTCAAAATGTATGCACAAAAAATAAGCATCTCTATGGTTTAAGGAACGAACTCCACTCTCGTGCGTTTTGATGTGACACTCTAGGCAAGAAGACTTACTCACAACTTAAATTGGGGCTGATTATGGATGAGCCGACCCATTTGAGGCTCTAACCTTACCATTTATGTAGTTATTGTTGGAATATGTGTCCCCAACAATAGTGCATTCACATGATTTAATATTATAATTAAAACTCATATTAAGAATACGAAAGGGATGATTCATTTTATAGTCAACTGATCAACATTAATCGATAATGATTGGCTAACTAGAGTTTGACATTACTGTCGTATGACGGTGGTGGTCAGTTGATCCCTTTATGTCACACCTATAGGATGATGCCCAAATAGATATTTAATTAATTGTATACGATACAGATTAATTAATTCCTTAATTACGGGAGTTGGATTTTACGTCATATTGTAATATGATTAAATAAGATTTAATTTAGTAATTAAATGTTAAGTTACTAAATTAGTTGAGCTTTTATATAAGTTTTGAGGTAGAGGTAATTGGTTATTTAAAGTTACAAAGAGTTATAATTTTAACTAACTAGCAATTGTAGGACCCATTATATATTGATATAATGGTAGTATACTACTCAAAGTGGAGTGTATATTATATTATTAATTATAATATTTAATTGTTAAATGATTACATTAATAATTAATTATGTAAGATAGTTGAACATATGACTTATAAGCATTTGTGGGACAAATAACAAAAGGCAAAAATGGACCTAAGAGGCTCCATATAGCCGGCTATATAAGAGCAAAAGATGCTCAATTTTGTCTTGTTCATTTGTGTTGGAATAAAGCATGATTGTGACACTTCTATGACACATCTTACGTAATTGTTTCCTACACTCTACCTACACTATACAAATAAGTAAAAACAAGAGAAATAAGATTCCCTTATGATGAAGGAGCAACCGGTTTTGCTCTTCAAATAGGGAGCATTTGTTGCTCATTTTTCCACTCTTACTTATGCTTGTTTTTGTGCATATTTTCTCCTCACATGCAAAATCCTCATACAACTCTGAAATACTAATACTTTCCAACTATTACTAGAAGTAGTAATACTAGAAATATTAGTAATATTAAGGAAGCATTTCTACTATATATCTAGTTAATATTAGTAGGAATTTTTGGGTTGAATCTTGGGTGCAACTTATTGGAGTGTCTTCTATACTTGGAGTCTTAGGAGGATCATCCAACATATTAAGCTCAAGAACAAATAAGGAAGGTGACCTTATTTGTGCCCTATATTTCGAACCATATACAATGTAAGGGACATTGTTTTTTTCATAAATCTCTTATTTTGTAATGCATGCACTAGATCTAAAGAACAAATAATTAAGAAGTTCATTAGTTCATTATTAGAGGAGTCTAATAATAGATATATAAATCTAACAAGTGGTATCAGAGCATAAGGATGTTGCATGCATAATCGGTTATTGTTTTTCCGAGTTAAAAAGTTAACATATAAAACTAAAAATTTGTGATTTATATGAGTAAGCCACGAAATCATGTTGCATGTAATATATTATGGTCCTAAAATGTTTTTAGGTCATTTTTATGATTTATGGAAATTTATTGCTCATTTTGATGATTTTTAGTGATTTTATTACATTTTTATGAGTAAAATGAACTTTTATTCACTAAAATAAGTTAACCTTCACTACTGGCCGTGGTATTTTAGTATGACCTCACATGAATATTTTATGTATTGCATATAAAATATCATATTAATGTGATTAAAATTTCATGATTTATGAATTTTTAGTGTAAAAATAGCATAAATGGAGGTTAAAATGACTAAAAATGGTTAAACTTACTCTCTGACCTTGACAATTTTATATGACCTCACATGCATATTTTAAAACTTGTGTATAAAATCTCGTATTATTTGGATTAATATTGCATGATTTAAGATTTTTATGAGATAAAAATGGATTAAAGGAGGTAAAATGGTTAAAAATAGTTAAACTTCGAATTGGGCCATAAAACTTTAATATGTTGTCACATGCATGATTTACAGAGTGTATGCAAATTTTGAGATTAAATGATCTCATTTAGCATGATTTATGAATTTTTAGAGTAAAAATGGCATAAATAGTGACTATTTTAACATAAATAGCTAAAACGAATTGCATGGCATGAGAAAATTATTTTAAGTTGCATAAATATCTCACTTATCATATCTAAAGTTTTAAAATTAATGGGAGTAATTTTTGGATATTTTAGATGTTTTATGAGATAAAACCGATAAAATGCAACTATATTTTCTCAAAATTAATTCAAAAATTTTAACCATGATTTTTGACATTATGAGTGTCATGTAATTATTCCAAAATGATTAAAAATTTAAAATTCAAATTTTGAAATTTTTGTAATTTAATTTGAATTTATTTCATAGATATTATGATTTTAAGGTAAAAAATGAGCATAAAACTTAAATCAAGTTGAATTATTGTCAAAAATTGAGTGATGACTAATTTTTGAGTCCTAAGAGTGTTAGGATAATTAACTTGAGCTTAGATGTTATTTAAGTGTTAATTTGTGATTTTAAGAAGTTACGATCACGCATTTCCATAAAATCGGGTTATATATACGATACAAGTTAAATAGGGCGATTTGAAACATAATTTGGCATGATAGGTACATATTATAATGCTGCATATTTCAAATTTTGAATGTCTTTTATTTATATAATTTTGAATTATGTAATTTTATCTTAGTATGGCCTTAGTTTTAATCGATATTACCCGTAATGAAAGGGAATATTGATTCGGTTGTAATTTGATGTGATCTTGTATCATTTTTATTTTACAAGTTTTTCCATTTTACAAATGTATAATAGGAATAGCTTTGTATTTTTATTATTATTTGTAATTATGGAGTATCTTCAAAGACGGTGCCATTCGGAAAGGTGTTCCAACGAAGACAGTGTTCTTGGGAGGCGTGTCACTTGAAGATTCAAGGGACCAAAGGAGTTGGTTTCCGAATATGTAATAAATTATTTGATTTTCTATTTTTAGGAAGGCCATACTAGGAATTTTATTGCTTTGCATTTCTTTTAATATGTTACATTCATTGCCAAATCGCCATAACAACACATGCATATCATATTGAGTCATCGACCGTGTCAATTATAATTATCGTAGTTCACCGCTTTAGTTCACTTAAAACGTGATAGATAATAAATTGATACGACCTCTCGCAAATTAATAATTGAGAATTAGCCTTACCAAATAGTAGAAACCATGAATCCCAATTTCATAAGGGAGTTAATCCGGCTTCACCGTAATACAAACCTTGTTACGTTGGGTAAGTGGGTAATAAAATGTTATTACATCGAAATTTGGATTTAGCTCAACGGAAGTATTCGTGACCGTAGTCGCATGTGTTCCGGGCTAAAGATGAAAATTAGAGTAATTTTTGTCGACCGAGAGTTCTAGAAGTAGAATCGATTAAGAGGTTAATCCACCGAGTTATATTAATAAGGGATGACTCGACTCACCGTACTCGTATTAATATGAATTTGGATCTTGGAATCATTTATAATAGTTGGGTAGAGGTCACTATATAAATGCAATACTTGTTTACGAGTATTATTAAAACGATAGATGTTAATTATTTCCTTCATTTCCGTTTTTGTAGTTAATTATACGCAATGAATTCATCTAATACTCCTACACCAATCACCATTGATGCATGGCTCCGATCATTCGATGAGAAGTGCTCCGAGTATGATAATGATACGATTAGAGAATTACGCATTGGCATTGGTCAGGATGGAAATTGTTTGCTTCTTTACCACCTCCACACCACCCACTCCAATATTAATGCCCACCACTTTGGTAGGAAAATCTTGTGAAGAAAATCTCACTAAACCAAAGGCATCCTTGTTTGAAGAAACAAGGAGTAATATTAAATTAAGTGGGAGTTCTAGCAAGAGTGTCCTTGCAAATGAAAGGAGTATTGGCATTGTTAAAGGGAAGGCAAAGATGGGTGAGAAACCCAAACCTGATAATGAATTGGAAATGGATAGTGGGACTACCAAAACCAAGACCAAGAAGGGTGCCCAATCCTATGAGGAATGTCATTATTGTAATGTCATGGGCCATTGGAAGCGAAATTGCCCCAAGTATTTGAAAGATATCAAAGTTGGACTTGTTACTCCAAGTGGGACTTGGAAATGTGGAAAAGCTAAACAAGAATGATATGAATCTCCGACAAGGAAATGGAGCTAGGGTAGCCGCCACTTCAAGAGGGACTTATGTACTTGTTTTAGCTAATAGCTTTGAGTTATAATTTACATAATTGTTATTATGTACCCACTTTGTCTAAAACATTATTTCCATTTCTATGTTAGACATAAAAGGATTTGTATTTTGTTGTAAATAGACATGGCTGTGAGCTATGTCACTTATCTTTATGATATACAAGTTTTAGACACTTCCAACTCAAGCAAAGATATCTTCATAATACGATCCAAAAGACTCAAACAAAGTAATCCAAATGTTTTGTACATTGGCTTTTTCGATTAGGTTACATAAATAAGAAACCCAATAAAGGCTAGTGTCGACTAGATTTAATGAACCATTTGATTTTCAATCATATGGAATATGCGAATCTTGTCTCCTTTGCAAAATGATTTGTACTCTCTTTAGTGGTAAAGGGACACGAGCAAGAAATTTGTTGGAACTAATACATGCCGATGTATGTGTTCTAATGAGTATCACCGCAAGGAGAATTTATGCCTACTTCGTCACTTTTACCAATGATTTAAGTAGATATGGGTATATTTACTTAATCAAATAGAAAGTGAAGCATTTGAGAAATTTAAAGGAATTTCTAAATGACGTAGAGAACCAATTGAACAAAGAACTAAAGCATTACAATTCGATCGTAATGGCAAAGATCTAATTAATGAATTTGATTTATTAAATATGAATTATGACCTAGTGTCACTACCCATAAGATCAAACTAATATGAGTCGGTTTGAGTTATTGAACTCAATTTTGGGAATTTGCAATCCCAAATGGACAAGTAATTCTAAACGGATGGTCAACATGAGATACCTTAAATAGAGAGTCTATTTAACAAATCACATGGATCAGACACGCATATGACATGAATCAAACTGCCATGATAGAGATGGTATTTTTATGTGCTAACATGTCAATTTAGACAAACTTCCTGATACTCCACCACATATATGTTTGTAACTCACAAAGCTATCTCTCAATAAAATAAATGTATTTCTGACAGATAGAGTGGGAGTAGATTGGATCGTTACAAACATGTCTTATAGTTAAAGTGTTACTTTGTGAAAGTAATAGAACTATAATCTATAAAGATAGAATGGGAGTATAGTTCAGTGGGAGTTTAGGACACATGTCTTGTTGTTAAAATATTGCTTTGTGAAAGTGATAGTATTATGACCTTGTCCCAAATCGACCTTGTTACATACAAGCCATAGCATTACAATCCAACAATTGTTACTCAAGAGTAGATTTACTTTAAAGTGAGAGTCTCTTTAAAGGTAAATAGAGCTTTAGAGTACTCAAATGCATAAGATTGACATGAAGATATTGATCAAGATAAATTATGTTAGGAATTGCCGCATTTCAATGAAGAATGGCAAATGATAATTAAAATTCGCTTTTCTAAAATGGGAATTTAGAGAAGGATGTGTTTGGAACACAAAACCTTAGATGAAGATCTAAGAATCCTAACATATTATGCGTAGCTTTCTTAAGTGATCCTAGAATGGTCATAAGCAAGCATTAAAGGATTATACTTTTCGTTCATGTGATAATAGTGAATGGTTCATTCACATGATTGAAGAATCATGATTATACATGAAGTTAAGTGGGAGCCAGAATCGTTTCTCCATGTCTTATATGTTGATAACATATTACTTATTGAGAATAATGTACCAATACTCTCTTCTGCCAAGAGTGATTGGGAGACTAGGAAATGGTGCAATATACTTTAGATTACCGAATCTATGTGAGAGTATATTGGCATTGAGTTGAGAGTCTTATGAGGATAAGATCTTTCGTATCTGTTGTACATCAACAAGGTTGAATAGGCTATTCATGTTGATGGAAGTGGAATTACTATGATGGAGTCATAGTCGTTTACTGAACCTATTAAGTTGTTAATTACATGAAATCTATTACTAATGTTTCCGCCATTAGAATGATCATGTATGCCAACAGACGCACATGCCATGGTGTAATATATGCTAAGAGCACAATAAGTCAATAACAAGTTAATTCATAAGATGGTATTGTGAAAGCCTTAAAGAACAATTGAAGACTTGTTCATATGTTTGGATGATAAACTAAATTAAGTGTTGAAGGGTTGCACAAACTTTAGTTTCCAAAATTAAAGGGATTTGTTGAAATCCTAGGATGTTTTATTGACTAAGGAGTAAGAGACTAAAAAGGTGTTTCAGTTTCGTGCATTGCAAATTCTACAAAAAGAGTCTAAGTAGATTGTGATAAAATGGTCAACATAGGGATTAAGGGCGAATCCATCTACAAATGACTTTATCACAAGTTATGCGATATAATAGTGGAAGCATCTTTCAAGTTAAAGAGCCCAAGTCTGGTAAGAAGACTAGACAAATACTTGGAGATAAATTCAAGTTATTAGAGATAACATTGAATATACGGAAATAGCAATTGACAAAGTTGGACTGTATGAATATAGGGTATATCCACTTGCCAAACTTTTATTGCATTTTTAATAGTGTTAATGGTACACTAAAGATTATAAGATATGAAGTAGTAATAGAGTATTGACTATTCATATGTGATAATCGCATTTATCGTTTTTTTTATAAAACTCACCCATTACTTTGTTAAATCCAAATGGATTGTAGAGACAAATTGAACCCCATTAAAGTGAACTGGATTGACATGGTATTCGCCCCTAGTTACTTATATGAGGTGACGTCTCGAAGTGACTAGAGTGTGATGCGATTGATGGCAAGTTCAAGTGCCATAAAGTCATATGGGATGACTAGTCGATCACATAGGCAGACTGTATGGGATACTTTGTCGGACAGTGACCGCTTATAGAGTTCTGGTAATTCATAAAGCCTTGTCGTGGCAAGAGCTACTATAGTATTCTTATGAGTCAATTCTTTTGACTAGAGACTATTCGCCCAAGTTGGCACAAATTTCTGATTAGCTTTGATTTATACTCTACGACTGTCGTAAATGAAGTCAAACTGTGGGTTATGATGAACTGTGGCTAGACGAAGGGAATAGTGCGATAGGAATTGTCCACCCCCTTGTCAGGGTTGTTTGAAATCTCAAGGCCACTCGAGGAGTAGTGAACTGATAATGCGTGGCCACGCTCGGAAGGTATCTATGGTAGATAATTCCGGTCAGACAGTTACACTCCAGATCGAGGAAACCACTCAAGATATGATCAAATGCAAGTACGACCTGCAAGACACCTTGCATTGAGTGGGAGATTGTAATAGGACAAGAGAATTGGTGACGCACACTTGTCTCGGACAAGTGGGAGATTGTTGGAATATGTGTCCTCAACAATAGTGCGTTCACATGATTTAATATCATAATTAAATCTCATATTAAGAATACGAAAGGGATGATTCATTTTATAGTCAACTGATCAACATTAATCGGTAATGATTGGCTAACTAGAGTGTGACATTACTGTCGTATGACGGTGGTGGTTAGTTGATCCCTTTAGGTCACACCTATAGGATGAGGCCCAAATAGATATTTAATTAATTGTATACGATACAGATTAATTAATTCATTAATTATGGGAGTTGGATTTTACGTCTTATTGTAATATGATTAAATAAGATTTAATTTAGCAATTAAATGTTAAGTTGCTAAATTAGTTGAGGTTTTATATAAGTTTTGAGGTAGAGGTAATTGGTTATTTAAAGTTACAAAGAGTTATAATTTTAACTAACTAACAATTGTAGGACCCATTATATATTGATATAATGGTAGTATACTACTCAAAAGTGGAGTGTATATGATATTATCAATTATAATATTTAATTATTAAATGATTACATTAATAAATAATTATGTAAGATAGTTGAACATATGACTTATAAGCATTTGTGGACAAATAACAAAAGGCAAAAATGGACCTAAGAGGCTCCATATAGCCGGCTATATAAGAGCAAAAGATGCTCAATTTTGTCTTGTTCATTTGTGTTGGAATAAAGCATGATTGTGAAACTTCTATGACACATCTTACATAATTGTTTCCTACACTCTACCTACACTATACAAACAAGTAAAAACAAGAGAAATAAGATTCCCTTATGATGAAGGACCAACCGGTTTTGCTCTTCAAATAGGGAGCATTTGTTGCTCATTTTTCCACTCTTACTTATGCTTGTTTTTGTGCTTATTTTCTCCTCACAAGCAAAATCCTCATACAACTCTGAAATACTAATACTCTCCAACTATTACTAGAAGTAGTAATACTAGAAATATTAGTAATATTAAGGAAGCATTTCTACTTTATATCTAGTTAATATTAGTAGGAATTTTTGGGTTGAATCTTGGGTGCAACTTATTGGAGTGTCTTCTATACTTGGAGTCTTAGGAGGATCATCCAACATATTAAGCTCAAGAACAAATAAGGAAGGTGACCTTATTTGTGCCCTATATTTCGAACCATATACAATGTAAGTGACATTGTTTTTCTCATAAATCTCTTATTTTGTTATGGATGCACTAGATCTAAAGAACAAATAATTAAGAAGTTAATTAGTTCACTATTAGAGGAGTCTAATAATAGGTATATAAACCTAACAGTTATGTCATTCCTAGGTCAAGTATTAGCTTGGTTTGCGTCTCACAAGGTGGCCTAGACTCGGTATCAATCATGTTTTCCCAAAAAAACAATTATCACAATGACACAAGCTATTAGAAGGGAAAAGACACAACGAGACAATTATCATCATGGATGGCTAACATTCTCCACACTAAGACCCATTTTACAACTATTTACAAACGAAATGCAATATGCGGTAAATGCAAGTGAACGTATATACATGCAATGTGAATGCAAGTGCATGTAAACATGAACACACATATATACAACTATTCTAAATGCAACAAGGTCTAATCCTAACAGCATAACAACACACAATTCCAACAAGTTCCAAAAGGAACATCCTCCACAACAAAATTCCCGTCCTCCTCCATGCAATATGTACAAAAGAAAAGGAAAGGTAAAGGAGAGTAGATAGGAAAGTGTATACCAAGCGTTCTTCAAACCTCTCATTGCTTCCGATGTTCCGCGTGTTCCTATGCCATTTGTTAGACAATACATATATATATATATATATATATATACAATGCAAAAGTTTTTGGATTTTTTGAAATTTTTCAAAGTTTCTAAAATTTACAAGTAATATTTACACATGTATATATTTTGTGCAAAAATTTACAAATATGTACGGAGTAGATATTTCCCTCCCCACGCTTGAAATTTACATTGTCCTCAATGGAACAAAGTAGAATTGGAAAAATAAATAACGTATTTTTGGATTTTTGAAAATTTTCTAATGAAAAACATGTTTTTTTTTTTAATTTTCTTAAAAGTAAAGAACTTGTTTTTTTTTTAACCTCTTCCCCACACTTGATATTTACAATATCCGGTGACGGATGAAGTGTGGTTAGGAGGCGAATTTTGAAATTAAAAAACATATTTTTGGGTTTTTGTATATTAGAAAATAAATAACGTGTTTTGTATTTTTTTATAAGAGAATTTCCTCCCCACACTTATTTATTTACATAAATCCAATGGAAATAATTGTGTGGAGAAAATTCGAATTTGAAAGACGTGTTTTTGGACATTTTTTGTTGTTTTTTCAATTTTTTTGTATTTTTTTTAAACAATTAAATAGCAATGAATTATTTAAATATGAACTACTCTAATGCTATCTAAACTAATGTAGTCTAACTAAATGCTCTAACTAAGAATGCAATAAACGACTAACTACTTGCTAAACTAATGAACTAAGTATATGAACAAGCTAACTTAACTAAGCTAAACTAGCTAAAACTTATCTAAATTTGGATGTGGCGGGCATACTCGCTCAAAAAGAGGGAGATTTTTGTCATTTTGGATATTTCAAAGGAGAAGCAATAAAAACACCCGATAGCTTCTTGAGATAGCTAGATAATCAAGGGTGATGGGTGCAAGATGGTGTGCACCTACTTAACTCCAGTCATAACGACGCAAAACAAGGTGAAGCATGATAAAGACAAAGGCAAGGCAAAGACATAAAGATACCAACACAACCATAACTACCAACGGGGGAAAAGATCGACATAGATAAACAAACCTAGAACTACCCCGCATGACATTCTTGTTGATTAAAGTGTGCAAGAGTGAATACCGGAGTGAACAAGACACCAATAAACACACCACCTATTGAGAAGGGTCGGGTGGAGGTTGGGTTGAAGGGATTTGGTGCTCTTGTTGACTCCTTAATCGAAGTGCTTCTAGTTGTTGTAACCTGCCGGCTTGGACTTGAGAGATGTCATTGAGACGGTGGGAGTTCCGTCTACTATAGAGTAGGGATGTCATGTCCATATTCCTTGTATCACTCATATAACCACGACTCTCCTCAAATATTCTTTGGTTTTCAACGACTATTCATCGGGTTTCCTCATTATAAGTTTGGGTGCTCAAATTAAGGTCCTGGGCCTCTCTCGAAAAATCCCTAGTATCCCTAATTATACCGAACATATCCTCCCATTGAGTAGAAGTAGGTCCTTGGTACGAGCTAGGACGTTGGTCGGTCTCCATGGGGGTAGAATACCCCCCAACATCATAGGCGGATTGGTGAACCCCTCCCCCCCCCCCTATTCTTGGGTATGGACTTCCGGTTGTGGTTGCGGTCGGGGTGGGGGTTAGTGACTAGGTTCCTCCACATTATCATTAAAAACTTTGGGTTGAGGTACCACGGGAAATTGTTCACTAGGTTCCCTATCCCCCGGTCCGTACAATATATACCCCTTCCCACTCATACTCCTTCTTTTTCCATTTACGATTTACATGCTCATATTCATTATCCCGATAAGGCATCCCTCAATTCAATGGGTTCGAAATTGTGGTGGCGATAGGGTTGGGAAAAATTATATGTCGGTCATCGGTGATGGCATAGAATAGGTTACCCTTTATTTCCCGAAGCCAAGGTAAGTGGTCTTCCTTAAGCCAAATTCCCCCCTTACTAGCATGATTATGTTCAATCCCAAGTGAGTCCGCCAAAATCGTTATAAGCCCCCCACAAGAGATAATGGGTCGGGGCTTAGCACTTATGCCAAGGAAGTGCTTGGCAAGGGCGGTGGGGATATCAACGGACCGCTCACGTTGGAGAACGGCCTCTTGTATCAAGTGGAGGGCTAAGACACTACAATTATGATATGTCTCGCCCGAGGAAAATAGGGAGGAAGCTAAAATCCTTGCAAAATACCGAATTACAGCATTTCTTATTTTGACGGAGCTTTCCTTACCACTAGAAAACTCCATCCTCCGGGTAATACGCCACCAAAAGGCGTTTCGGTCCGCAATGCTATCGTTGGTTTGACTCGGTCTATGACCACCCCGTGAACAAGACCTAAACCCGAAATGCCCCCCAAAGTCGGATAGAGACATACGGTGGAATTTTCCCCCTAATTGAACCGAGACGGAGGATTCACTATAGTCGTCTTGGAAATCCGCCTCGAAAGTAGAAAGGAATTCCGCAGCAAGTGCGGGGTAAGTCAACTCCTTAGTATTATAAATACGATAAATTCCTATCCTTTGACAAAGTGTGCCCACCTCACTATTAATTCTCATCCTTTTCATGGTCACCCCACAAGCCCATCTAGTAGGCTCCCATTGTTTACCCCTTAATTTAGTGAATAAAAGGAGGTGCTTCTTTTCACTAAAAGACACATTAAACTCAGAATTAGTAAATCGGGGTGAAGTATTTACCTTTGATTTCGAAGATGAGCCTCCAAGAATAAGAGCCCTTTGCTTTTTTGTTGCCATGACTTCTTTTCCTTGCTCAAGAAACCCCAAAAACGTGCTGACCCTCAAGCTAGATCCCGGAAGTCAATTTTTGAAGCTTCACCAACCCGGAAGAGCACCCAAAATCACGAAAATTTACTCCCAATACACCGAATTTAGCTTAGAACGTCCACTAAGCTACTAAAAAGGGCAAAAAAACGAGGTTTTGGACGGAGGGTATTTCGGGAAGTCGAAAATCCGAGTGGAGGAAACTCAAATTTTTTTGTAGGGATCTAGAACTAGAAGTAGCAAGGATCACTTTGATGAATTTTGGAGTGAAAATGGTGAAGGTAAGGTGTCTAAAATGGAGGTTGAAGTTTGAGTTTGGTGAGTTTTTAATGGAGGATTTGTGTTTTTAGGAGAGACGGAGTGTAGAGGTAGAAGATGGTAGGTGGAAAATGAGAAAAAATGAAGGAAATTAGGCAAAATGGGGCTCTTTTCCGGAATTGCAACCGAGAGGCAACATGATACCCGGCCGGGTATAATTATGCCCGTTCGGATAAAATTATACCCGGTTGGGTGAAATCGCGTTTTGGCTTGTTTTTTAAAATTTTTCTGTCCTCCGAGGGGCATAAATAGCCCCGTCTCGGGTATAATTTTGCCCCTTGACTGCAAAATTTGCTATATTCCACCTTTAGAAGGCAAAATTGCACTCTTTCCAAGCAAATTTGAGCCCTCAAAATAAATCCCGACCTCGGTGCCGCCTTTCTCATTGTTTCTCCCAACCAAGTTACATCCATTCGTGACTCAAAACTTACCTACTTAAACAACCGACTTCTCATTTAATGAGTTTCCAAACTTCACAAAAGCTTTATTGCATGGGTTGTATCCCATGAAGCGCCTTTGTTTAACGTCGTTGGCTCGACCAAGTCATATGGCATCTTAATTAAGATGAACATTCATCAAGAGAAATATTTGAAATTCAATTATAGAAGAAACAAGTTATCAATGGCGCACATCTCTTTTAAAATAGGCGACCCAGCCAAGTAATGCTTGAGTCGTTGACCATTAACCTTGAAAACTTGATCGCCATCAGTCACCTCTACCGATCCATATGGAAAGACTCGGACCACGGTAAAGGGACTCGACCACTTGGATTTGAGCTTGCCGGATAATAGCTTGAATCTTGAATTAAATAGGAGAACTAATTCCCCTATTTTAAACTCTCTTCTTAGAATTTCCTTATCATGAAATTTCTTCATTTTCTCCTTGTAAATCCTTGAGTTTTTATAAGCATTGAGGCGGAATTCTTCCAATTCATTCAAGGCAAGAAGCCTCTTCTCACCCGCCTCTTTCAAGTCGTAATTCAAGTACTTTACGGCCCAAAAGGCGCGGTGTTCCAATTCAACGGGGAGATGACAAGACTTACCATACACCAACCTAAAAGGCGAAGTGCCTATAGGAGTTTTGTATGTGGTACGGTATGCCCATAGAGCATCGTCTAACTTCATTGACCAATCCTTTCATGATCTAGTCACGGTTTTCTTAAGAATAGACTTAATTTCCTGGTTAGAGATCTCGGCTTGCCCGTTTGCTTGCGAGTGATAAGCAAAACTTCTCCTATGTTGAACCTCATGTTTCTTGAGTATAGCTTCAAACGTCTTCTCATGGAAATGCAAACCTCTATCACTTATGAGCACTCTTGGCACCCTAAAGCGCAGGAAAATTATAGTCTTCAAGAATTTGCCAACCAACTTGGCATCACATGTCTTGGTAGGAATTGCCTCTACCCATTTACTCACTTAGTCCACCGTTACTAGTATATACTCATACCCTAAAGAGGAAGGTTAAGGGCCTACCGAATCAAGCGGGGTTTTGATTCCTTCTTTATTAGTAAATGCCTCAACGCCGCATGATCGATGTGCACTATTACCTTAGAGCCCATCAAATAAGAACAGAACTTGTTCATAGCATATATGACCGCTAGAAGTTCCTTTTTGGTCGTGGTGTAATTTGTTTGAGCTTCATCCAAAGTTTTACTTGCATAATATATGGCATGATGTTTGCCATTCTTGTTTTGTCCAAGCACCGCTCCCACCGCTACATCGGTAGCATCACACATCAACTCAAAAGGTTCTCCCCAAGTAGGGGGTTGTATGATTGGAGCGGGGGTAAGAGCTTCCTTCAACCTATTAAACGCAATAAGACATTCGTTAGAGAATTCAAATGGTACATCTTTACCAAGCAAGCGAGTTAATGGACGGACAATTAAAGAAAAATCCTTAATAAACCTCCGGTAAAAACCGACATGCCCAAGAAAACTCCTAATATCTTTAACATTAGTGGGAGGGGCTAGGGTTTTGATTACTTTAATTTTAGCTTGATCAACTTCTAGACCCTTACTTGACACAACAAGTCCCAAGACTACCCCGGAGGTCACCATAAAATGACACTTCTCCCAATTTAGAACCAAGTGACACTCTTGACATTTGGTCAAGACTTTCTCCAAATTCGTTAAGCAATATTCAAAAGATTTCCCAACCACCGAGAAATCATCCATAAATACTTCAATTTCGTTCTCAACGAAGTCGGAGAAAATTGACATCATGCAACGTTGGAATGTCGAAGGGGCATTACATAATCCAAATGGCATTCTCCTATATGCATATGTGCTGAAAGGACATGTGAAGGTGGTCTTTTCTTGGTCACTTGGATGGATAGGGATTTGGAAAAATCTCGAGTACCCATCTAAGAAACAAAAGAATTCATGTTGAGCCAAACGCTCCAACATTTGGTCCAAAAAGGGAAGTGGAAAATGGTCTTTCCGGGTGGTTTAGTTCAACCTTCTATAATCCACACACATGCGCCACCTGGTCACGGTCCTAGTGGGTATCAATTCATTCTTATCATTTCTAATCACCGTCATTCCCCCTTTCTTAGGCACTACATGCACCAGACTAACCCACCTACTAATCAAAATAGGATAGATAATCCCGGCATCAAGTAGTTTGAGAACTTCTTTTCTCACAACTTCCTTCATGTTAGGTGGTTCGAAGGTTTTAAAACTCGTCGTCAAAAAATACCCAACCAAAACAATATTTATAACTTCACCAACAACTCTTAGTAAAGAGGCAAGAAAATGTCGAATCCCAAGGGACGGGTATTGATGTAGGATTTTCAATTGTAAATGGTTGTGTCTTAGGGTGTCACAATTTGGGGTTGAGATAGGAGATCAATAAAAACTAATCAACAATAAAAACAAAGCAAGGTAGATAAAATGAAGGTGTAAACAATTGATTAAAAGCACTAGGATATCATGGGTTCATAGGGGAATACATGGGAGTTGATCATACAAACATGTTCTCAAATTATAAGCAAGGAATTATTATTGTGATGGGATCGAGTTAGTGTATATCTTACAATCCCTAAGAAGGTTTGGGTCCTGGAGCCGAATCGATTAGATTGTATAACACCTACAAGTCGACTTAATCCTTCCTATTCAATATTATGCATGGTCTAATGAGGCTCGAGTTGGTTTATGTCTTACAAGCCTCATTGAAAAGATAAGTGATGGGTAAAAAAAGCAAGGATTCATAGGCTCGCATTTCATCAAACATAACATGTGCATAAGTTGAAATCACAACAAGCAAGTAAATAATTTATGTGAACATATTAGATTAAGCATGAATCATTCCCCATGTTGGTTTCCCCTAATTACCCATTAACCCTAGCTAAAGAAACTACTCACTCATGATCAAGTTTAACATGCTAACAAGGTTGTCAATCACATTAACAAGGCAAAACATGATGAATGAATGAAAATGATTAACAATAATTAAAGCAAGGATTAAGAGAATTATACCTATGAAGATTCCAAAATAATAATGCAAAGAATAATAGAAGTACTTGATGATTGATGGAAGGTTGTAAATCCTCCAAATAAACCCAAATAATCTTCTAATTACCCAAAATAAATGATAAACAATAGAGAAATTAAGGGAAGATTAAGTATTGAGATTTGTATTAAGACTAGATTAAGAGTTGATTACAGGATTAAGGAATGATTACTAATTGATTACTACTTGATTACTAGATGATGCTAAACTAGGTAGTACAATGGGGTATTTATACTAAAGATTAAGTACAACGATTTTGGTTACTAAGGGCTTAAATGACTAATAAGTCCTTAAGAAGAGTTGAGGAAATGCTCCTCTCTAAGAAGATGAGCATCTCCGTTTTGCTAGTCTTGTCATGATCCGAGCGACTTGAAAACAGGCACGGGCTCTCTGGGGTACGATCCGAGCAGATTGTCAAGGGAGACGCTCGGATGGTGGTGGAGGGAGACGCTCGGATCCTCTGTGATCCGCTCGGGTCCTCTGTGATCCTCTCGGATCCCTTGGCAGACAACATTTCTTCTTTGCTTCCTTCATAATCCGCAAGGATCAATCCGGGGATGCAAGGATCCCTTCGTCATTACCCGTTTTACTTTATTATCTACATGGGCCTTCTAGTATCACCTTCCCTTTGATGCTTGGTCATTAGATGCGATCAATGTAGCTCCATTTCGCTATGTAAATGAAAGGTTTGCACTCCTCTCCTACCAAGGAAACAAAACCTCAAAGAATATGCAAAATGGGAAACTAAAGATAGTAAATGACCCAATTATGTACTAAAAAGCATAGGAACGAGGCTAATTCGGGGACTAAATGTGCTCAAATATGAGTCACATCAAACATCCCAAAACCGAACCTTTGCTCGTTCCGAGTAAAGATGTGACAAAAACTAGGACCTTTATTTAAACTAACCTACTAATATAGTCGATGTGAGACAATTAGCGGGTCTCACTCCGCCCCTTCAACTCACAATAAGACAACCATGAGGTAGGATGCCTTCTTGCAAGGGAAGGTGGGGCTTGCCAAAATGGCGATACATCCAATCATTAAAGCACATAAATCAAGTAATAGATGCATCTACAAAAATGAATAGCCACTTTCCTCATCTAAGTGGCGGAAATTTTCTACAAGGGAAGCAATCTAAGGGTACATATTCCATCATAGATACGGTTTCTTCAAACTACTAAGCCTAGAAGGATACCAATAAATCACCTCCAAGTTATGTCAAGCTAGGGTACCTTTGTCCTCAATCGTTAAATGCTTTCATCAAGAGTATGCTCCTTATGGTGTGAGAAACACTGGATGATCGTGGAATTCCCCTTCTTGCCTAGACAAGAAGAAGGGTCGTCCCCTCTCTACCGTGCACAAAAGTGGATACAATGGAAAAGAGATCAATAGAATTTGAGTTTCATGTGGGAGTTTGCTTTTTGTTGTTGTTTTTCCCCCAATTTCTTGTGGCATTCGACATTTTGAGAACAATTTCTTTTTGCCATTTCTTTTGATGTTTGGCATTTCAATACTTGACAACTTTCAACTTTTTGCATTTTCTTTTGAACATTTTCAAAGCTACCCCATTTGTAGTGAGGGTGCTTGTATTTGAAGCATAGGAGTTTTCATTTTTGTTACTCCTCTTTTATTTTGATACAATTGCAAACTTTTTCTTTTCTTTTTATTTCTTGAACTCAATCTTGAACAATTTTTGTGCCCATTCCCTTTTTGATGACAAAATGTGGTAGAACATGGATGATGGTTGCATGGTTTCAAGGGTCACCTTGGAATAAATGGTAGTCAAGGAGTTATCACACCACAAGGTACTCTTGACTAGGCCTTAATCCATGGGTCAAAGGATACTAGCATGACACATCCTAGGGTGTTTTACAAGTATTCTAACAAGCAAAGTCTCAAGAAGAAAAAGTATCTACAAGGGCCTATATACACTTGTCAAGTTTCCCAAATAGATGCTTTCACAAATTTTTTCCTAAATGCAACTTATGCCATGATGCAACTAACATTTATACAATCTAATGCATATGCTTCTACCAACTAGTATGCCAAATAATCTAAATGCAATCCTATAATCACATTGTTTATAACACATCAATCAAAATAAAGCCACATAGTCATTAACATAAAGAGGAAAAAGGAGATTGGAAAGATCATACCATGCGGTCTTCAATATCCTCATGTCTCGGATGTGGCGTAGTCGATCAATGTGAAAAAGGGTAAACAAACAAGCAAACAAGCAAGTATATACAATATATACAATTCTAAACTATAAGGGAAATGAACATGTTTTTGGGTTTTTGCATTTTTCAAATTTTTATGATTTTTATGTTTTTATGAAATAAAAAAGACATGTTTTTGTATTTTTCAAAAATTTTCAATTTTTATCATTTTTGTTTTATAAAAGTCATGTTAGAATTTTCCATCCCCACACTAGTATGGGCATTGTCCTCAATGGCCAATACGATAGAAAATTATGCAAACTATATGAAAATGCAAACTAAGTTATGCTATATGATGCATGAATTTTTGTTTAGTTGGAGAGCATAATTTAAATTAACTCCCAATGCGTATGCTTAAACTTCCCCAAACCAAATGAGACACTATTTATAATGTCAAAAATGGGGGAGTTCATGCACAAAAATGCTATGCATGAATCTAAAATTGCCATTTTGGATTTTTCATGGTGGGAACAATAAAAGACACCTCAATGGGACCGAGGTGGGAGTCCTCTAAGTGTTGCTAGGACTCGAACTCATGATCAAGATACAAATTTAAAAACAAGAGAAATGAACAAAGCTAAAGGAGGTGTAGGAGACTCACAATGTATTGTGACATCCTCCAAAGAGCTTGCTAATCCTCAATCGTCGCCCATAGCGACATCACTATCATCTCCATCATCATCATCATCTACCTCCATAGACCCGGAGGCTTCACCACTATCACTTGAGCTTTCTTCCTCTTCCTCACTTCCCTCTTCTTCTTCATCTTCTTCATCTTCTTCTCCACCACTCTCAACAACAACCTCCTCATCACCCATGCTAGCATCCCTAGGAGCATTAGGAAAGAAAACTTCCCTATCCGCCCAACTAGGCAAAGGACATGATGGGTCAAGAAGTCCTTGCCTAGCTAGGTGTAAGAGGGGTTGATATTGAGCTCTATATGCATTGACTCGGTCTTCATGGGCTTGCTTATGCATTTCTTGCATCAAAAGAGTGAAGTAATCATTCCCCCATCGTAACATTTTTGGGTCAGAATTCATGGTAGGTGAACGGGTAGGGTGGAGTGACAATAGAGGAGGAGGGCTCGGCAATGGCCTCCCTATGGTGTTGCATTATGGACTCGGCTTCCTCGGAGAGTGGGAGAAGATAGTGCGGGCTTCTAACATTTAGTCGGCAAATTTTGTTCAGTAGAATGAAGGACTTGGCATCTTTTGTAAGCCACTCAAATTTGTTATCAAGGGTGTCATTCTTGACCCAATGGAATTTGTGAACCATAGTGGCTAGATCAATGAGGTGGCCTCCCTTAACCAGCTTATAAGTGTCATCTTTGTTGAAATTCCGGTTGAAGTGCTTTGCCAACCACGTTACCAGCCCCCCATTTACTATAAAGGCCGCGTCTTCCTTGCCATGATCGATATTAAGCCACCTTTCGATTAAAAGTTGAATGATATTGTATTTCTTGGTGAACTTCTTATCGACATTCAAGGTTGACTCGAGATAGATGAAATCAAGTTCGGTGAAGTGATTAGTCCCTTTCCTAGCAATAAGAGTATTTCCCACAACCTTGTGCCACACCCTTATGCCCGGGTGATGAACGTAAAGGGCACGACATTCATGGAAGGACTCGAATTTCCTCCCGGTAATAGCTTTCCACAAAGGGGCGGGATCATATTTTGTTGAAGGTTTCTTCAGATAAGTCAAGTCATTATCAAGACCGAAAAATTTGCCAAACTCATTAAAGGACATCTTCCTATCCACATTCTCAAGGCGGAATTCAATATTCGTTCGAGTCTCCACCTTTGTATCTTTCAATGAACTTAGAAATTCCAAGGTAAGGGAGGGGTAGGTCAATTCTTGCATATTAAACAATGTAAGCAATCCCATAGCCTCAAAGAAGTTCTTAGTCCTTTCAAGGACACCCAATTTGGTCAAGGCATCTTGGCAAATAAACTTGGTGGGTAAAATCGATTTCTTAGCAAGAGACACAAAATTTTTCCTATGAGAATCGGATGTGAAAGTTACCTCTGGATATTTTTCTAGTTGCTCAATAACCGGGATAGAAGTAGTAGCTTCCACCATAGGAATAGGAGTTTCTTAAGTTTCCTTTCTTGGTTGATGTATCACCAAACCCTTAGAAGCTTAAAGTGCTTGTTGCCTTTTGGAAAGGTTTGGTGTTGTGGCTGCCTTGCTTCCACCTTTGGTCCTAGCCATTGTTCTTCACCTTGTATGTATCAACAACCAAAGATTTGCTTGAATTCTTCTAGTATCCTCAAGTTTCAATGAATCCCAAATCGATTTAGGAGTTTTGAAATTTGCATTTAACCCTAGAAACTCGATTCCATTTTTGAGGATTTGGATGTTTGAATGGCTTTTTGTTGATAGAGGAGTGATTTGTTTGAGCTTTGGGGAAGTTTGGAATTGATTTGGATAAATTTGGTTGAGAAAATTGATTTTTATGGATGGAGGAATTGAGGGTTTTGAGGGTGTGTTTGTGTTTTCAATGAATGAAATGAAATGGGAAAGGGGTTTTAATCCCGTGTTTTTGAATTGCAGCAGAGGGAGACGAGCATCTGCATCACGGGACGCTCGGATTGTTGCCCAGTCAATTTTATAAAATGTAACCCGTGCTGAGACGAGCGTCTTCAGCAGGAGATGAGCGTATTGCTGTATGGAGACGAGCGGATTCCTTTGAGGACGCTCGTATTCAAGTTTAGGGTGAAATCCCAGATTCTGATATAACCAAGACGAGCAGATCTTTACTGAGATGAGTGTCTTTTGGTTGAGACGAGCGGATTCCTGAGGAGATGCTCGGATTCATACCCAGTGCAAATTTTTCCTTTTCAGCTCTGTCAGGACGAGCGTATTTCAGTCAGGACGCTCGGATTTTCGGCCAGGACGAGCGGGTTCTTTTGAGGACGCTCCTATTGCTCCTGTACCTCACGGGTTCAGTTCCACCCGTGGGTATTTTCATAACCCAAGTCATTCCGTCTTTGTTCCTTTGGTCTTCATTGTGGGGGCTCTACGAAGGCTTGGATAGCCTAGGCAATTACTATCCCCACACTAAGTCAAAACACTACACATCAAGAAACATTTAAGTCCCTCCCTCACTTTCTCTCAAAATGATAATCTTGATCAAAGTAAAATGGTAAATCCAAAAATTGACAAAAATGCAATAAGTAAAATGCAAGTTAAGGGGTTAGAATATTTACAAATGGTGGTTTAGGGAGGACGAAGTCCGTCTAAAGCCCCTATTCAAACGGTATAAAGATTCATTCAAGATTTATATGAAGACGAAGTCCGTCTAAAGATTAATCAAGCTTGGATGATGACGTAGCCTATACTCGAAGATCTCGGTGAAGATTAGAATAGTATAGGTGATTGTCTCGTAATGATAATCAAGAATGAGTTTCTTGAATTGGTAAAGTTATAGCTTTGTAGCTATAAAATTACTAGTAAAAGAACTCAATGTTATAGCTCTCCTACTATAACTTTGAGATGATGAGTTTATTATACACGACTTATATTGTTTCAAAAATTGCTTTGAAAATTGTTTAACATTTATTTTAAATATTTTGATAAAAGTATTTATTTAATTAAGCCCGGTTTAGTGCGGAGTTTGGCTTTATGTTGAACGTTGATCAGTAGTCTTGATGGGTCAACTTATGAGTTGGACTATGCTATTGATTAGGGTTTTAACAAAGCCTCTCCTAAAACCTAAATTCTAACCCATATATTGAGCTAGGGTTTGCACGAGTCACGAGGCTTATGAGCCGTGACATCTCGTGTTACCTAGGGTATATTTGGTAAAGATTTTATTCTATAATATCTCTACATATATTATATATCTTACTTAATATATTTGTTTATGATAAAAGATATTCTTGTTTTAGGAAATCTTATCATATCTTAGAATTTATAGTAAAGATAATAATTGAATACATTATATTCTATCTTTTGGAATATTCTTAATTATCTTTTAAGACTTTTAGGAAAGAAATAATAGAAGATATGATTTGTTAACATATCTCTTTTATTCGGCCAATTAGGGTTTCTATAAATCTAATTGTCTTGCTCTTTCTTTCCTATAAATACTTTGCTATTTACAACATTTAAAAGAGAGACCTTAGGCATAAAAATTGATTTTAATATTTCAAAGCAAACCTTGTGTTTTCAAGCAGAAAAACCGATTTGTTATTTTTGAAAGGTCGTGTGTTTTAAACTCGTATATTCGTTCTTATTTTTATCGTTATAAGATAATAGTGCTTAGTTGATTTCTTACTTGTTCATTAACGTGAACCTTTGCAAGAATCATTAGTGCTTTCTTATTAGCGCAAGTTAGTCACTCGAGTATTTAACGGTACTCATTGAGTTACAGCTATAGTTAGTTGTACGAGTTGGGTTAGTAAATTTGTAATCCGTAGAAAGGTACTAAATTTATTAATCGAGAATAGTGGACGTAGGTTTCGACTTGTGAAACTGAACCACTTCAAAAACCGTGTGTCTCCTTGTTCTTTCGTTCGTTTGTTTATTTCGTTTTACATTCACTAGTTGATTAGTTAAAGTTTAATCAATAAACTTTAAATAATCAATTACATACACATAATCGAAAAAGCTTTCAAAAGTTTTAAATCCTCAATTCACCCCCCCCCCTCTTGAGTATTTTGGATCAATAGACTCTTCAATAGGTATCAGAGCCTCGTGCTCTTGATTGCCTAACCGCAAAGAGGCTGATCTATCTTGTTTTTTATTTATCTTATCGTTTTATATTCCGCTGCCTATCATGTGATAAATGGATTCCAAATACCTCAAGTTTCCTGTCTTTGATGGGAAAAATTATGGATTGTGGAAAAACATGATGACTCACTATGTGAAAGGTCACGATTGGGAGTGCTGGAGGATTATCCAAAACGGACCGCACAAAATTCTTGTGGTATCCGAGGAAGGCACTACCTATGAAAAGAAAGAAGAAGACTATATCGAGGCCGATTACAAGAAGGCCGAAAAAAACTCCAAAGCAATAAGTCTCCTGCAAAACGGAATGACTTCCACAGAGTTTGATCGGTTTTCTTCATGCTCTACGGCCAAGGAGATATGGGATGGGCTTGAACTAGCTTATGAAGGTACTTCCATTGTTAGGAAGCACCGAATAGACTTGCTTATGCAAAAATATGAGCTATTAATTATGGAGCCTAATGAGTCCTTAGATAATATGTCCGCAAGGTTTTCAAGCATCATAAATGAACTGAAAAACCTAGGTAAGAAATTCAGTATTGAGGACATTGCTAGAAAGGTTCAAAGGAGTCTGTCTAAGAAGTGGCGTGCTAAAGTCACTGCAATGGAGGAATCACGAGATCTTGAAAACCTATCCTATCAACAACTCATCGGTGCTCTCATGGCCCATGAAATTACTCTTAACAAAGATGACGCTGAACCAAGCCGAAATAAGAGCATGGACTTAAAGAGCGAAGAAGTTGACTCTGAACTAGAGGATGAAACTGTTCTGTTTGCACGCCGTTTCAAAAATAAGATATTTCGAAAAAAACAAACAAAATCATCCTACAATAACAACAATAAGTCATCCAATAAAAAGGTCACAGAATCAAAGTCATCTTTCGCAAATAGAGGTTGCTTCAAGTGTGGAGAATCTGGTCATATGATCAAGGATTGTCCAACGTGGGAGAAGATTAAGGACAAGACAAAACGTGAGAAGACAAAGAGAGAATTCCAACAAGTTATGATGACTTCGTGTTGGGGAGACCTTGACTCAGAAGATGACGAGGAATCTGATGATGACGAAGTTGCTAACCTTTGTCTCAGCAGCGTTAGTCTTGACCTAATCTCCGACAGCGACGATGAAAGCACAAACTCTCACTCAAACTATTGCTTTCTCGGAGAATCAGATGAAGATGACGATGAAGAGGTAAGTTATCTTGAGCTTAAAAAACGCGTTAAGAAACTGTCTAAAAGTGCCTTAATTGAATTCTTTGAACAATCTCTTGATAAGTGTCACGAACAGGACTTGGAATTGAAAGATCTAAAGGAACAGGTTCTCGAAATCACGGAAGAGAATCATACTCTGAAGGCCAAAGCTAAGAAGTTGAAATCTAAGGTTATAGCTGAGAAAGCAACAACGTTATATTCTACTATGGCTGAAAAGAAGGAATTAGAGTCCAGAGTTATAACTAATGAAGCTATAACTTCCGACCTAAAACTTAACATCAAGCACCTTCAAGCCAATGTTATAGCTAATGAAGCTATAACTTTAGAACTTAGAAAAGCCAAAGAGCTTTTGGAAACTAAGGTCACATCTGATGAAGCAGTGATCTTAGACCAAAAGAAAGAGATAGATTCTCTTTCAAAGCAATTAAAGGAATCTAAGTCCGATATGATCAATGTTAAGAAACAACACTCCGATGTTGTGTTCCTTCTTAACAAACGATTCCAAGACTTTCGTGATAACTTTAAAAAACATAATGATGTAGATCACACGAAATGTCAAGAGAAAATTAAAACCCTAAAATACTTACTTCTTCATGCTAGAAAGGTTCATGATAAGTGGGAAGGTAGCACAAAATTTCTAAACATCCTAACCGAACAATCTGACAATAATATGAAGATGGGGTTAGGACATGAGTGCTACAGCCGTAGAGATCACTCTAAATGAAAATCAACACCTTTGGATTTTGATTTCAGAAAAAGGAAGTATGCTGATCTTCCTGAATACCTGATTTGCAATTACTGTGGTCATACGGGTCACATCCAAATCAATTGTGTCAAAAAGGCTCATGATATACGAAAAAATGCCGACCATGCTAAAACTGTTGACACGGTTGACGAGAATAATGAAACCCCCATCAAGGAACCTAACGAAGAAAGGAACAATAAATTTCGTTGGTTCTATGACATGGCCTTCGACTACAGCAAGAAACCTAGCACCTCACAAAACCCTTATCGATCTCAACCTAGTAAACCTATTCACAAGGGAAATAGTCATGAAAGACCTAGAGAAATTCCTAGACCAAGAGAAAACCCTAACCCAAGAATCTCTCCCAAGCCAAATAAACCAAGGGTTAGAAAAACGGTTATTAGACAAGTTTGGATTCGAAAAGATTTAGTATATAGAGTAACTAATCATAAGGGACCCAACTTAGCTTGGGTACCTAAAAACTGTATCTAATCCCTTCTGCAGGAAGTAGTGAAAGAAAATAATCAATGGTATCTTGATAGTGGATGTTCAAGACAGATGACCGGAGATAAGAATCTGTTTCTTTCACTCAAGCCCTTCAACAGAGGAAAAGTGACGTTCGGGGGCAACAAAAAGGGAAAAGTAGTTGGCGTTGGCAAAATCGGAATTTCTAAGTCTCACGCGATCAGTGACGTTTAGCTCGTGGATGGTCTAAAATATAACTTGCTAAGCATATCTCAACTATGCGACAAAGGTAACAAAGTAGTTTTTCATACTGATAGTTGTCGCATTATTATTGAAGGAACTAGCAATGTTATTCTTGAAGGCCACAGGAAAAGAAATGTTTATATGGTAGATTTAAATGTTGTGCCTACTAACTCTTTTTCATGCATGAAAGTTACTCTTGATTATCCTTGTCTATGGCATAAACGATTTGGTCATATTAGCTCACTAACCTTGAACAAACTCAAGAAGTGGGACTTGGTTGAAGGGTTAACTAAGATCAAGTTCGACCAAGAAAGGATGTGTGACACGTGTGCTAGGTGCAAACAAGTAAGATCATCGTTCAAACCGAAAAGAGTAGTAAGCACAAATCAAGCCTTGGAATTAGTACACATGGATTTATGTGGACCAATAAAGGTAAGGAGTAGAGGAGGTTCCAGGTACGTCTTTGTTCTTGTAGACGATTACTCAAGGTATGTATGGCCTATCTTCCTTCATTCAAAAGACGAAATGTTTGATGAATTTGATTGTCTTATGAAACGTGTTCAAAACAAATATAAGATTAATCTTGTATCTATTCGTACGGATTAATGGCACCGAGTTTGACAATCAAGCTTTCATAGAATATTGTAGAGTTAATGGTGTAGGGCATAATTTTTCTGCACCAAGAACTCCTCAACAAAACGGTGTCGTTGAACGTATGAATAGAACTTTAGAAGATATGGCACGTACAATGCTTTTGTGTAGTGTTTTACCTCGTAACTTTTAGGCTGAAGTCATTAGTACTTCTTGTTACATCCATAATCGTGCTATGATTCGACCTATTCTTAAGAAAACCCCCTACGAACTCCTTAGAGGTCGAAAACCTAATATCTCCCATCTCCGTTGCTTTGGGAGTAAATGTTTTGTTCATAATAACGGTAAAAACCGGTTAAGTAAGTTCGGCCCTAGGAGTGATGAGGCGATTTTCATAGGATATTCAGATCATAGCAAGGCTTACAAAGTCTTCAATAAAAGAACTCTTTGTATTGAAGAAAGTGTCCATGTAACGTGTTTGATAAGCCTGTACAGGATGAGGAAGAAGACTTGGATGAACCCGACTTCCGTCTCTCAAGAGATGATCCCCCGGAACTAGAATTGGAGGATAATGAGATTGAGGGAACGAATGAAGAACTTGATCGTTCCTCAAAAGATAAAAAGGAGAAAACCAAAGTTATAGTTGATGATACTATAACATTGACTCAAAATAAGGACTCCCAAACCAATGTTATAGATGATGTTACTATAACATTGAATCCAAATCAAGGTGTAGAGTCCGAGGTTATAATCGGCTCTAATACAACACCCGGATTGGATTCAAGGGGAACTTCCTCCAATTCCGATCCAAATGAAGTTGGGACAAGCTAAAATAACGATGTTGAACCAAGTACTTAAACAAAGTGGAAATACAAGAGCTCACACCCTATGGACAATATTCTAGGGAATATTAAGAAGGGTGTTCAAACAAGACGATCCTTGAATAACTTCTGCTCCTTCTACTCTTTTCTATCCATGATTGAACCAAGAAATATCAATGAAGCTCTTGCTGAATCGGATTGGATTATAGCTATGCAAGAAGAGCTACAACATTTCGAAAGAAACAAGGTTTGACATTTAGTTCCTAGACCAAAAGATCGTTCAGTCATTGGAACAAGATGGGTCTATAGGAACAAACTAGATGATGCCGGAGTTATTGTCAGGAATAAAGCAAGATTGGTGCTTCAAGGTTATAATCAACAATAAGGAATATATTATGACAAGACCTTCGCACCTATCGCTCGTCTTGAAGCTATTAGACTTCTAATAGCCTTCACTGCACATAAAGGAATAAAGCTCTTTCAGATGGACGTCAAGACAACATTTCTAAATGGGTATTTACAAGAAGAAGTTTTCGTTGAACAACCCCCCGGATTTAAAAATAGCGAATTTGAAGATCTCGTCTTCAAGTTGGATAAGGCCCTATACGGATTAAAACAAGCACCTAGGGCTTGGTACGACAGATTATCCAAATTTCTACTTGACAGTGGATTAAGTAGAGGATCTGTTGATAAAACCCTATTTCTAAAGTCCGAGGGATCTGACCTTTTAGTTGTTCAAATATACGTCGATGACATTATCTTTGGATCTACCAACCTAAGCTTGTGCAAATACTTTTCTGAAATGACCTCCGAGTTCGAGATGAGTATGATGGGAGAATTAAAATTTTTCTTAGGTCTGCAAATACAACAAACTGAAGAAGGCATTAAAATCCATCAACAGAAATATATTAAGGAATTAATTCGGAAATTCGGAATGGAAAATTCTCATGCTATGCCTACTCCAATGGTCGAGAACAAGAAATTGACATTGGATGAAGACGGTAAATCAATTGATGAAACTACTTACCGTGGGATGATTGGGTCACTGTTATATTTGACCGAGATATCAATCATCTCCCAAAGAATCGCATATGATGGCCGTAAAATGAATTTTACGATATTTAATTGGAATGGCCAATTTATATTTGTGGTATCCGATGGAGTGTAATTTTGATCTAGTCGGTTATTCTGATGCCGACTACGCAGGATGTTCTCCTAGACAGAAAAAGTACGTCGGGTGTCGCCACTTTTGTCGGACCGTGTATCATTGCGTGGGGTTCGAAGAAGCAAAATTCAGTTGCTCTCTCAACTGCTGAAGCCGAATATATTGCTGCAGAACTGGTATGTAATCAACTATTATGGCTTAAGCAACAATTACGTGATTATGGTATTGATGTAGGATGTATTCCTATTTTATGTGATAATACTAGTGCAATTATTATTTCTAAAAATCCCGCACAACATTCACGTACCAAACACATTTAAATAAGACATCATTTTCTTCGAGACCATGTTGAGAAGGGGAATATAAAACTTGAATTTTATAGTACTGAAAAACAATGGGCAGACATTTTGACAAAATCACTAGCTAGAGAACGATTTGAGACTTTACAGTTGGAAATTGGTTTAATCAATGGTACCTAAGTTTCTATACATATTCAATTTTCTTATGACTGACTAGTTAAGTTAAGATTGTATGACTGTGTCCGTATATTGCGTTGCATGAATAATTTCATTTATAAGAATATATATTTGTTATAAATTTCTATTTGTTATTTAAAATTTTATTATCTATACAAACTTAATTCCTTATCAAATAAATAAGACACACCATATCTTTTATCTTTCCGAGTCACATACAAATTTTCTTAAAATCACCTTCCATGTTACACGGCTAGCTTTCCATATACAATTCTACTTCCTAAATTTTATCCTTTACTATATAAATTTTATCACCTAAATCTCCTATACCTACCATAACTTCTATCACTATTTGCCACTTACCAAAATTAATCACTCCCTTATTATCATAGACTAGGATGCCACTTGCCATATTTCATCTAACCCTAGTCTTATAATTACCCCCTCCCTTTGTCGTGTAAACCAAACCCACAACCCACTTGCTTTACTTTTTCTCTTCTCAAAATATTTACCATCATCACCATCATCTCCTTTACACAACCATCACCATCACTTCCTTTACTCAACTATCACCATCATAATGAATCTTAACCATGCAAAACCCCAATCATCAACCCGCCATCAACAAAGCCGCCACTTTCACAAACCATCATCACCACTACCATCTAATGATCATAATTCTACTAATTTTCCTTCACCTCAACCAAACCCAACTACGCCCCTGTTTCGTAGTCGGGACGAGTCGATGTCCGAGGGTAAAAGGCGCCGTCTTTTTAACTCATATTCCTTAATATTGTTCATAAAAGGACTCAAAATTACAATAAAATGCTATAAACTTCAAATAAATCACAAAAATTTCAAATAAATTCAAAATTTGAAATTTAAACTCATGAACATTCTGGAAAATTAACATGACACTCATAATGTTCAAAAACTTAGGTTAAAATTTTTGAAAGTTATCGGGAAAAACAATGTTGCGGTTTATCGGATTTATCAATAAAAATCATAAAAACATGAGAAAAATATATTCATCAACTTTTCAATTTTAGATCTGAAAAAAAAAATAATAAAATGCAACATGTGACGTTTTTCCTTAGTCATGAAGTTTGTTTTAGCAATTATTCACTAATTAAGTCACTATTTATGCTATTTTTCATCAAAAATGCATAAATCATGCATGAAGATTTCATTATAGCCTATTATTTTACACACATCTTGTAAAATTGCATGTGACAACATACTAAATTTATATGACCAGATTCGAAATATTTCTCATATTAACCTATTTTTCATCTAAATCCGATTTTTATCATGAAAAATCCATTTTTCGAGCATAAGAACTCATTAAATTATGAAAATTTCCAGATCATCTAAAAATAATATATGTGAAAACATATCCAAAAACCACTGGAAAATTCGAAGTTTAGCTAATTTTCGTCCAAAAATGACATTTTTATCATAAAAATCACATTTTAATGCCAATATTATATAAAATGAACAATAAAATCCATAAATTAACCAAAATATCCTAAATACATTTTAGGATCAGAAACTTTAACATGCAAAAATTAATTTTGTGATATATCATAATAACACACATTATACAAGTTTTATATGTTAATCTTTATAACTCGGAAAAACTTTTAACCGATTTGCATGCAAACAACCATGGATCTTGATACCGATTGAAGGAAAAGTAGATCTATATACTCAACATATTCATATATGTTTTATTTTAATTTGTCATAAAATTAAATGGTGGATCTTATGCATGCAAACATCAATAGTTAAGAGAAGAAATCGGTTCCTTACATTGCATGTTTCGGATATTTGGGCACTAGTAAGGTCACCTACCTTACTAGTTTTTGAGCTCTCCAAATGGAAGAACAAGGATTCAAATATAGAATCCCTCCCAAAAGCATATACCCAAGGAATCTCTTAATAACTTATATATTTATGAACTAGTAAAATATAAGTTTAAATTAAAATATGACACAAAAAATAATTTTGTTCTCTTGAAAATTTCGGTCAAGAGAGGAGATTATGTGTGTTTTATTTCTCTAGATTTCACAAGATGTAGAGAAAGATACATTTCTTACACTAGAAAATGTTATGTGTAAAATGATGAATGAATGAATTGAAAAGAAAAACTCTTTTCTTTTCTCTTAAAGTGGCCGAAAAATTGGCCTTGGGTAGCATGCCCAATGCCTTTTATTTTTGCTCTTCTCAAAAGCTAGGTGTGCATGGCTACTACTTAGATATGATAATTGTGTTTTCCACTCAAGATAAAAACACAATATATATCTTACACTCCCTCCATTATTTCGGTACATTCAATATAAAATGGATGGTCCATTTTATTTTGTCATTTGTCAATTTGTCACATGTAACATGTTACATGACATGTCACAATGTAATGTATTTTTAACTTATTAAAAATCAGCATACTCATAAAATATGTCATTTACAAAATCGACTAGTAATTCGTAATTACTCGTACCAAAAATGTTTCCAAATTATAAATTACAACATTCTGTATTTATAATAATTTATTCATTACGTTTCAATTGTTTCTGTAAACAATGATTTCATCTAAGTAATAAAACAATTCGATTACTTAGACCGTGTCTCATTTAATCATATTTACAATAAGATACGTAAATTATACTCACAAAATCATCCGTCAATTTTAAGCAATTTAATTAACTCGTATCGGTATACGATTAATTAAATAATCAATTAAGAGTATTTCCCTATAGGTATGACCTAAGGGGATCAACTGATCACCACTGTCGCACGACAGTAATGTCAAACTCTAGTCAGGCAATCATTACCGATATGTGTGGACCAATTGACTATAAAATATTACATCCCACATGTATTCTTAAAATGAGATTTAATAATGATATTTAAATCATGTGATCGCACTATTGTTGAGGACACATTTCCCAACAATCTCCCACTTGTCCTTGACAAGTGTGCGTCACCAATTCTCTTATCCTATTACTATCTCCCACTCAATGCAAGGTGTCTTTCGGGTCGTACTTGCAAGTGATAATATCGAGAGTGGTTTCCTCGATCTGGAGAATAACTGATTGACCGGATTTATCTATCATAGATACCTTCCGAGCATGGCCACACATTTCCAGTTCATTACTCCTCGAGTAGCCCTGAGATATTGTTTTAACCCTGACAAGGGGGTGGACAATTCTTATCGCACTTATTCTCTTCGACTAGCCACAGCCATCATAACCCAAAATATGCCCATTTGACCCCATTTACGAAGGTCGTAGTAACACAAATCAAAGTTAATCTGAAACTGTGCCATCTTAGGCGAACAGTCTTTAGTCAAAAGAATCGACTCATTAGAATACTATAGCAGCTCTCGCCACCAACAGGCTATATAAATTGCCAGAACTCTATAAGCGGTCATAAGGCCCGACAAAGTGTTCCTAACAGTCTGCCTATGTGATCGACTAGTCATCTCACATGACTCTGTGGCACTTGAACTTGCCATCAATCGCATCACACTCTAGTCACTTCGAGACGTCACCTCATACAAGCGACTATGGGCTAATACTATGTTAATCCGGGTTCACTTTAACGGGGTTCAACGTTGTCTCTACAACCCGTTTGGATGTAACAAAGAATAATAAAAGATTTTTAAAGTAAAACTCGAACGACAAATGCGATTATCACATATGAATAGTCAATGCCTGATTACTATTTCATGTTCTATAATCTAATTTGATCTTGTACGTAGTTGTTCATTTCAATTCAATTGAAATGACATGACTCATCATGTTTAGCCTTTGAGAAGGCTTTGGTTAGTAGGTTTTATCAATTTCTTGTACCTTACTCAACCTTACTACATACTCGTTTTCCTTTGTAATGTATACATTTGCATTACAAAACTTTCTGAGTACGTGTCGAGATCCAATCAAGACATAGGCCTTCTAGCCTAAGAATACCTCCCACTGTTTTCACAGTGTGCGGGACTCATCCTTCTTGCACATCTCATGATTGCAAGTGTACTCAATTTCTGTTATAAATATCTCTCATTGTTCTTTATTGCCTAGAACGATTCTAGAAAATCTACTTCTTAATTAACATTGCCACAATGGTATCTTAACCATCCTAATGTGTTTTGATTATGGTTTTGTCGGAAACCATGCGCAATCTCAATTGTCAATTGTCACTTGTGTAACACCCTTACACAAAATTGCATCATAAACACTTTGCATCATAGCCTTAATGTTTCTGCAAGCACTTAAGGGTAATCTTTATGGCTTACTGGGTAAAGATTACTTAAATTCGATTTGAAAACAACTCATCATACTCAAAGTATATGAAGTATTATACATCATTACTCATTTAGTTGATCCGGCAGCGGAAGCAAATGAAATCAATCAAATATGTTCAATTTAATTGAACTAGTCATGAATCTTATCAACATAAGACTTCTTATTGACACTAATATCATGTGGATTTATCTTCATAAAACCGGATATTCAAGATGTGTTATGATACTCCAAAAGTCTTAAATCATTCGCAATGATCAATATGTCATCCACATATAAGACTAATAAAAATTTCCGTAACTCCCACTAAACTCCATGTATAAACACAACTTCTCGACTTATCGAGAAAAGTTTTATAACATGATCAAAACATTGATTCTAACTCATTGATGTCCTACTTAAGACCATCTCTTAAGTTGCACATTATCTTAGGATTGCAAGAATCTATAAAACTCATGACATGTATTGAATACATTCCTTCTTTTGAAGAAGTGGGTTTTAGATTCACATGATGTATGCGTATCCTCATAATGAAACACAATCCCTAAGAAGATCCAAATAGACTTAAGCATTTCAATTAGTGCAAAACCCTTTGCAACCAATCTTGCTTTGAAATCTCTCTTTATTAGTGCAAAACCCTTTGTCACTAATCAAGCCCTTTTGTTTCGGATTTTCATGGCTCTAAGTCTTGTATTGAGTTGTGACTTAAACACTCTTATGTAAGTCATATGTTCATTACTTTCTAGAAGTAATCAACTTGAATTAAACAATTTCTTTTGTAAGTTATAAGCTCTTTACTTTCTTAAAAGTAGCATGAATTCATCATTTTTTAACAAATGACGAATTTAACCTCCTAGGTTTTGAAGAAACAATGTCTTACACAAAACGTCTCATGTAGCCAAGAAAGACCAGTTTCTTGCAACATAACATTCTCTGTGGCATTCTTTGTGGCTCTTGAATAATTTCTCCCACTCTGTCTTCTAGAAATAAACTTGTATTTTTAGAAAGACAGTTTCACGAGCGGCAAACCCGTCGTACTCGTGATAATTGAAAAGGGGAAAAAGAGCATATGTTTCTTGTGAAAACTTACAAACATGGTACCCTTACCATTTCATATCTCATATGATTCGATTTAGTGGAAAAATAATCTAGACAAAATGATAAAATCCCCAAAAGGATCAAGTAACTCAAAGTAACTTGATCGAAGTCCAAACCTTATCGAATAGCGTTTGAATTCTTATCCAATCATACATTATCCCATAATGCGTGTTAAGAGAGATTAATTTATGATACTATATCACAATTCATTTGGCTTATATCAAATTCTTCACTTTGATAATCCCATCACGACTAAATCGTGATTCCTTGAACTCTTTGAAATTCTTCAAAGATTTCTCTATTTACCTTATTAAGCGAACATATTAGTGTCAACTTAAATCGTTGGTAAAAGATAATGATCAACCTATTTTGGATCGATGATTTACAACCTCGATCTCCTTTTCAACCAAAAGGCACGAGACATCTTGCTTTGAATACAAGATACGCATATACCATTAACAATCTAATGGTTTCAAGAGTACTCGATAACTCTTTGCGTTCATCATTCCAAAATTTAAGGTTTAATCTTGGGTTACCAATTTGAATCTTACATCATCTACATGATATATCATTCTAGTTTGGTTTAGAATATAATCACCTTGATAATGGGCTAGCCATACATCAAATCGTGGTGTATAGGGTCACAAAAGTGAAAACCTCTTTTGTATCTTAACAAGTTTATATTCTTATTTAGAGTTTATGCACTTAATAGTCATAATTAAGTACAACTATAAATCCAAAAACTAGATTGAGTACACAATTACTCTATCTCTCGACATTATTGTTGCTAGTCGTCATATTCTAATCATCCTATGTATCAAGTACAATGATGAAAACCTCCATTAGTTTCTAATATTGACGAAGTAGTACTAGCAAAATTTTATGTTTAATCAAATAAACATTTAAAGAAGAAGGTTCAATTAGATGTCCCACAACTAACTTGTTGATTCTTCAATAATTTGGGGTAGTTTCCTTTATCGTGTCCAACATTTAAGACAATGAAAACTTATCGGTCGGGATTGATAGGTTTAGTATCGTCATTCTCAACAACTTTACCTTTAACATTACCTTGTATCAATTCCATTATAATCTTTACTTCTTGAACCTCGTCCTCATCTTAACGGTTTAAGAGAATGCTCCCACTTATTTCAATGAGTCTTTGCTTTGAGAAGCAAAATTGAATTCATGAAGATTACTCTTCATTTGTTCGTTTTAGTCTTAAAACTTTCATTGAAGTGCTTGCGTTATTTTGGTCAATTTTGATTTCCAACAAATCTAGTTACCAAAATAATTTATCGCTTCAAGGTACTTAATTCAATTAAGTATATGAATAACAATCCATTGTAAGTAGATGTGTTAGTCAAGAATCAAAAACCTGTTTGATAATGAGTAACCTTTATCTATACTCTTTAAAAGAGATCCTTAGCAATGGTTCATTTGAGGTTTTAGAAGCAAATCCATATTTGTCTTTAGTTACGATGCTTTAATGGAGGTTTTGAAAAATCGAAATGATATCGTATATGAATTGTGGTAAATAAATAGAACAATATAATAACGGAATAGTGGAAAACTTAACATTTATCGTTTTAATAATACTTGTAAATAACAAGTAAAGCATTTACATAGTGATCTCTACCCAACTATGATAAATGATTCCGAGATCCAAATTCATATTAACTTGGGCACGGGATAGCCGATGGAACCCTTAGCAATATAACTCGGTGGACTAACTCTTTAATCGATTCTACTTTTAGAACTCTCGGTCGATAAAATTACTTTAATATTTATCTATAGCCCGGAACACATGCGACTACGGTCACGAATACTTCCGTTGAGCTCAATCCAAATTTCGAATAAATGTGTCCATGATCCAAACCCACATTAACTTGGGCACGGGATAGCCGATGAAACCCTTATCAACATGAATTCGGTGGATAGACATTTATCACCCACTTCCCCTACGTAACAAGGTTTGTACCCTGGGATGGCCGAATGCACTCCCTCACGAAATAGGTTTTCATGGTTTCTACTTTTTGGTAAGGCTATGTCTCAATTGTTTATTTTTGGCGAGAGGTCATGTCAATTTATTATCTATCACGTTTTAAGTGAACTAAAGCGGTGAACTACGATAATTTTAATTGACACGGTCGATTAACTCGATAAAATGATAATGCATGTTTTAGTTATGGCGATTTAGCGATGCATGCGACATATAAATAAAATGCAAAGCATAAATTAAATCCTAGTATGGCCTTCCTAAAATAGAAAATCTAATTAACTATTACATATTCGGAAACCAACTCCATTGGTCCCTTGAACTTCGGTTGTGGCACGCATCTCGAAGTAACACCGTCTTTATGTATCGCCATCTTGAAGAAATCCGTCTTTGGGAACTCCGAAATGAATAAAATTACATAATAAATTACATAATTTCCTATTACACATTTGTAACTATAATAAAATAAATCTATTAAATTACAAGACGGTGATACGAGATCACAATAAAATTACAACCGAATCGATATTCCCATACATTTCGGGCAATACCAATTAAAAACTAAGGCCATACTAAGTAAAAATTACATAATTCAAAAATTACATAAAATAAAATTATGACAATCATAAATAAAATGCAGCATTAAAATATGTATGAACATGCCCAATTTTATGCTAAATCGCCTTTAATTAGCCAATATCGTATATTACTCGGTTTTTACGGATTTGCGTGATTCAACATTTTATAATCACAAAAATTACATAAATTCATATTTATGCACAAGTTAATTACCCTAACTTATTAGGACTCAAAATTAGTCTCCACTAACTATTTGACCATAATTAACTCATATTCCTTAATATTGTTCATAAAAGGACTCAAAATTACAATAAAATGCTATAAACTTCAAATAAATCACAAAAATTTCAAATAAATTCAAAATTTGAAATTTAAACTCATGAACATTCTGGAAAATTAACATGACACTCATAATGTTCAAAAACTTAGGTTAAAATTTTTGAAAGTTATCGGGAAAAACAATGTTGCGGTTTATCGGATTTATCAATAAAAATCATAAAAACATGAGAAAAATATATTCATCAACTTTTCAATTTTAGATCTGAAAAAAAAAATAATAAAATGCAACATGTGACGTTTTTCCTTAGTCATGAAGTTTGTTTTAGCAATTATTCACTAATTAAGTCACTATTTATGCTATTTTTCATCAAAAATGCATAAATCATGCACGAAGATTTCATTATAGCCTATTATTTTACACACATCTTGTAAAATTGCATGTGACAACATACTAAATTTATATGACCAGATTCGAAATATTTCTCATATTAACCTATTTTTCATCTAAATCCGATTTTTATCATGAAAAATCCATTTTTCGAGCATAAGAACTCATTAAATTATGAAAATTTCCAGATCATCTAAAAATAATATATGTGAAAACATATCCAAAAACCACTGGAAAATTCGAAGTTTAGCTAATTTTCGGTCAAAAATGACATTTTTATCATAAAAATCACATTTTAATGCCAATATTATATAAAATGAACAATAAAATCCATAAATTAACCAAAATATCCTAAATACATTTTAGGATCAGAAACTTTAACATGCAAAAATTAATTTTGTGATATATCATAATAACACACATTATACAAGTTTTATATGTTAATCTTTATAACTCGGAAAAACTTTTAACCGATTTGCATGCAAACAACCATGGCTCTTGATACCGATTGAAGGAAAAGTAGATCTATATACTCAACATATTCATATATGTTTTATTTTAATTTGTCATAAAATTAAATGGTGGATCTTATGCATGCAAACATCAATAGTTAAGAGAAGAAATCGGTTCCTTACATTGCATGTTTCGGATATTTGGGCACTAGTAAGGTCACCTACCTTACTAGTTTTTGAGCTCTCCAAATGGAAGAACAAGGATTCAAATATAGAATCCCTCCCAAAAGCATATACCCAAGGAATCTCTTAATAACTTATATATTTATGAACTAGTAAAATATAAGTTTAAATTAAAATATGACACAAAAAATAATTTTGTTCTCTTGAAAATTTCGGTCAAGAGAGGAGATTATGTGTGTTTTATTTCTCTAGATTTCACAAGATGTAGAGAAAGATACATTTCTTACACTAGAAAATGTTATGTGTAAAATGATGAATGAATGAATTGAAAAGAAAAACTCTTTTCTTTTCTCTTAAAGTGGCCGAAAAATTGGCCTTGGGTAGCATGCCCAATGCCTTTTATTTTTGCTCTTCTCAAAAGCTAGGTGTGCATGGCTACTACTTAGATATGATAATTGTGTTTTCCACTCAAGATAAAAACACAATATATATCTTACACTCCCTCCATTATTTCAGTACATTCAATATAAAATGGATGGTCCATTTTATTTTGTCATTTGTCAATTTGTCACATGTAACATGTTACATGACATGTCACAATGTAATGTATTTTTAACTTATTAAAAATCAACATACTCATAAAATATGTCATTTACAAAATCGACTAGTAATTCGTAATTACTCGTACCAAAAATATTTCCAAATTATAAATTACAACATTCTGTATTTATAATAATTTATTCATTCCATTTCAATTGTTTCTGTAAACAATGATTTCATCTAAATAATAAAACAATTCGATTACTTAGACCGTGTCTCATTTAATCATATTTACAATAAGATACGTAAATTATACTCACAAAATCATCCGTCAATTTTAAGCAATTTAATTAACTCGTATCGGTATACGATTAATTAAATAATCAATGAAGAGTATTTCCCTATAGGTATGACCTAAGGGGATCAACTGATCACCACCGTCGCACAACAGTAATGTCAAACTCTAGTCAGCCAATCATTACCGATATGTGTGGACCAGTTGACTGTAAAATATTACATCCCACATGTATTCTTAAAATGAGATTTAATAATGATATTTAAATCATGTGATCGCACTATTGTTGAGGACACATTTCCCAACAAAAATAAGGTAGTTGTTGATGAAGGTGAAGATGTGGAGGAACCCGAGGTTATTGTTCGGAACGGTGTTGCTCGTACCTTGCTTCGGGATGTTTCGAAAGCCGCAACAAAGTAAGGGTTAAATCGTGTTAGGCTAACATGACGAAAGCATCCTTGTTAATCGCGTTTTGAGGTATTCTATTCATGGAGGAAAGTACTATCCGAAATCTTGGTTGATTAATGTTCCCGCTCTTAAGTTCTTTGTTGATTTTCTTGATTTTCAAGGGTGGAGTCACATTAGTCAGTTTTCGAGTCCTATTTATCCGGTTGAAGTGGTTCAATTCTTTGCTAGTGTGTCAGTTAAGAAGGGAGTCTTGCATGCGGTGGTTAATGGGGTTGATGTGATGGTCTCTGTTTAGGATTTTTGCTCTGCTTTTTCGGTTCCCGATGACGGAATTGAAGTTAATCCGAGTCTTGAATGGTCTAATGTGGTGAGTGAAAAGGAGATATTAGTTAAAAGGTATTTTGAGGAGGTTGGGACGGACGGAGGTAATATTGTGGTTCGTCCTCTCTCGGCAAAAATCAAGTTCCTCTTGAACTTTCTTTGGAACACGGTTGTGCCGAGGAGAGGAGGTCATGATAAAGTTTTGAGTTATGAGGCTATTGTAATCTATTCGTGGTTGGAGGGACAAAAAGTTAATTTGGCAAGTCTTGTGTTGCATCGTATCATTCAAACGAGTCTCACGGTTACCAAGAAAAAATTAAGTACAACAATCGACTTACCATATGGGATGTGGGTGACTCGGTTGTTGGAGATAAAATAAGTGGTGGGACGGGATAGTTACGGTGTAAGTGCACGGGATTGCATGTGTGATCGGTTGATCAAGCTTATGGGTCAAGTTGTGGATGGACCCGAGTTACTTCTTGTTAAGGATATTGAGAAAACCCCGGGTGATTCGGGTTTGGGGACTATAGAGGCAAAATTGGAAGGGTTTATGAGTGGTTTAATGGAGAAGATTGAGGAGCATTCAACAAACTTGGCTACGGTATTGTCACGGGTTGGACCATCTTGGTCTTTAGAGTCGGTTTCGATGCTTCTCGGGTTTATTCTTGGATGGATGTGGTGGATAGGAGGTTAGAGGGTTTTGAACGGGAATTGAAGGCAATCCATGGGGAAGTGTTCCCACATGGTGACCATCTTACTTTCCTCACGAGTCAAGGTGGAGCGTTGGTCATGCACGGAAAAGCTATGACAAGTGATCAATCGCTTACATTGGAGGCCACGAAAGCTTTATCCTTGAAGGTGCTCAACTTTGAAAGGAGTATTCAGACTCTTTCTCAGATTGTGCGGAGTTCTTTCTATCGTCTCGATGCTTTAGAGCATCGTACTCGGCCCGCCTACGTGAACCCTTACCGAACCCGCAACATTTGATCTACCCCTGCCTTACCATATTTAGCCCTGTCTATTTTTAGCTTTCTTTTTCATTTTCTTATGGTGTGTTTTACAAACTTATCATTCGGCCCAATTTTGGCATGCACTTGTGGATTATGGCCCAAGTGTTTCTTTAAACATGTGTTCCATTCGGCCCATCGGCTTTAAACATGTTTTCTTAAGTTTGTTTAAATAATTAATCTTCTCGATGCTTTTAGTTATGTATGATAATGTTAATCTCTATGACGTTTTATCTCTTGTCTCGTCTTATATTATTCTAGTCATTTTTGTTTTGTTCTTAGCTTTTCGATGATGTCAAGAGGAGGAAAGAACGTCTATAGTAAGCATCTACCTAAGCTTGCTCCTTGTCAAGACCGATTGTTTCTTATAGTTCTTAAAGTTTCGGTTTTTGATAAATCGTTTTCATCTTGCGTTGATCTTTATTATTAAGATGACGGTATTATATTGAGGGGGAACTTACATTCTTAGTCACAATTTTAGGAGGCTTGCCATCTTCAAAAAGGGGGAATTTGTTGAACCATATAGCTTATATGTTTATGTTTTGATGATGTCAAGGTGTTTTATATTTTATATATTTGTTACGTGTAATCGTTTGTCTAAGTGTTTTTAGAATCAACTTATTACAAGCAAGTAACAAAGAAGATTGTGATGATAGTATGAAGTGCTCAAGCCCCTATTCAAACGGTATAAAGATTCATTCAAGATTTATATGAAGACGAAGTCCGTCTAAAGATTAATCAAGCTTGGATGATGACGTAGCCTATACTCGAAGATCTCTGTGAAGATTAGAATAGTATAGGTGATTGTCTCGTAATGATAATCAAGAATGAGTTTCTTGAATTGGTAAAGTTATAGCTTTGCAGCTATAACATTACTAGTAAAAGAGCTTAATGTTATAGCTCTCCTACTATAACTTTGAGATGCTGAGTTTATTATACACGACTTATAATGTTTCAAAAATTGTTCAACATTTATTTTAAATGTTTTGATAAAAGTATTTATTTAATTAAGCCCGGTTTAGTGCGGAGTTTGGCTTTATGTTGAACGTTGATCAGTAGTCTTGATGGGTCAACTTATGAGTTCAACTATGCTACTGATTAGGGTTTTAACAAAGCCTCTCCTAAAACCTAAATTCTAACCCATATATTGAGCTAGGGTTTGCACGAGTCATGAGGCTTATGAGCCGTGACATCTCGTGTTACCTAGGGTATATTTGGTAAAGATTTTATTCTATAATAATATCTCTACATATCTTATATATCTTACTTAATATATTTGTTTATGATAAAAGATATTCTTGTTTAGGAAATCTTATCATATCTTAGAATTTATAGTAAAGATAATAATTGAATAGATTATATTCTATCTTTTGGAATATTCTTTATTATCTTTTAAGGCTTTTAGGAAAGAAATAATAGAAGATATGATTTGTTAACATATCTCTTTTATTCGGCCAATTAGGGTTTTTATAAACCGAATTGTCTTGCTCTTTCTTTCCTATAAATACTTTGCTATTTACAACATTTAAAAGAGAGACCTTAAGCATAAAAATTGATTTTAATTTTATAAAGCAAACCGTGTGTTTTCAAGCAGAAAAACCGATTGTTATTTTTGAAAGGTCGTGTGTTTTAAACTCGTATACTCGTTCTTATTTTTATCGTTATAAGATAATAGTGCTTAGTTGATTTCTTACTTGTTCATTAACGTGAACCTTTGCAAGAATCATTAGTGCTTTCTTATTAGCGTAAGTTAGTCACTCGAGTATTTAACGGTACTCATTGAGTTACAGCTATAGTTAGTTGTACGAGTTGGGTTAGTAAATTTGTAATCCATAGAAAGGTACTAAATTTATTAATCAAGAATAGTGGATGTAGGTTTCGACTTGTGAAACTGAACCACTTCAAAAACCGTGTGTCTCCTCGTTCTTTCGTTCGTTTGTTTATTTCGTTTTATATTCACTAGTTGATTAGTTAAAGTTTAATCAATAAACTTTAAATAATCAATTACATACACATAATCAAAAAAGCTTTCAAAAGTTTTAAATCCTCAATTCACCCCCCCCCCCCCCCTCTTGAGTATTTTGGATCAATAGAATCTTCATTTGGATCTTCAACAATTGTTGATTCCATAGCCAAAGCATATTCCCGGTGCTTCTTGTAATCCCTTATCTTGCCCTCAAGAAATCCTTGTAACCCCTTGTCTTCTTCAAATCATTTCATGTCAACCCATTCTTCCATCATATCAATCATGTAGAAAGACTTTGCTTCCGAAGGCTCCTTCATAGCCTTATTCAAAGAGAACTCCACTTTATCCTCACCAAATTGAATAGAGAGCTTCCCATTTTTCACATCAATCAAGGGCACCCCCCGTAGCGAGGCAAGGGCGCCCTAATATGATGGGAATGTTTGAATCTTCGGGGATATCCATTACATAAAAATCACAAAGAATTTCAAGTTTGCCTACTTTGAGTGGGACATCTTCCACAAGGCTAATTGGATACCTCACCGATCTATCCGCAAGTTGTAAGGAGACTCTAGTTGGTGAAAGATCAAAATCCTTCAATTTATTGAAGATCTTGAGAGGTATGAGGCTAATGTTAGCCCCCAAGTCACATAGAGCTCTTTCTATTTGAACAGTCCCAATGGTGCATAGTATGGAAAAACTCCCCGGATCCTTAAGCTTTTGGGATAACTCATTCATTAGAATGGCACTACATTCTTTAGACAAATTTACCGTTGTTGAGGCTTTCATGGCATTCTTGTTGGAAATCAACCCCTTCAAGAATTTACTATATGTTGGTATTTATTTGATAGCATCAATGAAAGGCATTGTGATGCTAATTCCATTCATCATGTTCATGAATTTCTCATACTTTTGCTCAAGCTTTGTCCTTGCCAACCTTTGAGGAAAAGGAATTGGTGGCACATATGGTTTCACAATTTGTTGCTTGGGTTCTTCAACCACCTTGGTAGGGTTATCAATTACCATAGGTGTTTCCACAACAACTTCCACAAGATCATCTTCACCCACTTTCGATGGTTCAACCACAACTTCCGGTTTTCTACTCTTTGTCCTCTTGATGAACACCCGGTCTTCCAACTCCCTACCACCCATCAAATGTGTAATATTAATGGTCTTTGGTTTTTCCCCGGTTTTACCTGGAAACCTACCATTTGGGTCTTGTAATTGACTCACTTGAGAAGCCAATTGTGTGATTTGATTATCCGTTATTCGTTGGGAAGCTTGCATTTGAGTCCTTAATTGGTTGATAGAAGACATGGTCTCTTCTTGTTTTTAGTTAGAGTGGGCAATGAATTGGGTTTGGGTTGTCATCATTTGCTCCATCATGAGCTCCATTTTTTATTTAGATTGAATAGATTGTTGGAATGGTTGTTGAGAGGCTTGTTGGAAAGGTTGTGATGTAGGTTGGTTGAGTGCTTGGAATGGTGGCCTTCGTTGAAAAGTTCTTCCTTGAAAACCCGGTGGTCCTTGGTGAAAGGTTGATTTTGTTTGTTGGCTTGAAAGTTTGGTGTGATTTGTGATTTTGTTTGGAAAGTGGGGTTTTGCACGTTTTGAGACTAATGTGACTTATATTTGAGCACATTTAGTCCCCGAATTAGCCTCGTTCATATGCTTTATAGTGCATAATTGGGTCATTTACTATCTTTAGTTTCCCATTTTGCATATTCTTTGAGGTTTTGTTTCCTTGGTAGGAAAGGAGTGCAAACCTTGCATTTACAGGGCAAAATGGAGCTAAATTGATCGCATCTAATGACTAAGCATCAAAGGGAATACGATACTAGAAGGCATATATAGATAATAAAGTAGATTGGGCAATGATGAAAGGATCCTTGCATCCTCAACAAGATCCCCGCGGATTGTTGAGGATTGAAGAGAAAAGAAGTGTCTGACCCAGGATCCGAGCGGATTGCCAGCAATCCGGGCGTCTCCCTCCTCCAGAATTCGAGCGTCCCGAGCTTGACACGCTCGTCTTGAAGCCCTAGGATCCGAGCGTTTCCTCTATGATCCGCTCATATCTCTTGACAGAACCCACCGTGCCAGCTCCCAAGCCGCTCGGGACGAGCATATCCATACGGGACTAGCAAAACGGAGATGCTCATCTCCTTGGAGGGGAGCATTTCCTCAACTTTTCTTAAGGGTCTTAATGGTCATTTAAGCCCTTAGTAACCCTATTTTATGTACATAATCTTTAGTATAAATACCCCATTATATTACCTAGATTAGCATGCTCTCTTAATCAAGTTGTAATCAATTAGTAATCTCATCTTAATCTTGTAATTAACTCTTAATCTAGTTTTAATACAAATCTTATCCTTAATCTTTCCTTAATTTCTTTATTGTTCATCATTTATTTTGGGTAATTAGAAGATTATTTGGGTTTATTTGGAGGATTGACAACCTTCCATCAATCATCAAGTACTTCTATTATTCTTTGCTTTATTATTGAGAATCATTTTCATAGGTATAATTCTCTTAATCCTTGCTTTAATTATTGCTAATCATTTTCATTCATTCATCATGTTTTGCCTTGTTAATGTGATTGACAACCTTGTTAGCATGTTAAACTTGATCATGAGTGAGTAGTTTCCTTAGCTAGGGTTAATGGGGAATTAGGGGAAACCAACATGCGGATTGATTCATGCTTGATCTAATATGTTTTCATAATTAATTTGCTTGCTTGTTGTGATTCCAACTTATGCACATGTTATGTTTGATGAAATGCGAGCCTATGAATCCTTGCATTTCTTACCCATCACCTATCTTTTCAATGAGACTTGTAAGACATAAACCAACTCGAGTCTCATTAGACCATACATATAGTTGGATAGGAAGGACTAAGTCGACTTGTAGGTGTTGTACAATCTAATCGATTCGGCTCCAGGACCCAAACCTTTTTAGGGATTGTAAGATATACACTAACTCGATTCCATCACAACAATAAGTGCTTGCATCTAGTAGAGAACATGTTTGTATGATCAACTCCCATGTATTCCCCTATGAACTCATGATACCCTAGTGCTTTTAATCAATTGTTTACATCTTCATTTTATCTACGTTGCTGTGTTTTTATTGTTGATTAGTTTTAATTAATCTTCTATCTCAACCCCAAATTGTGACACCCTAAGACACGACCATTTACAATTGAAAATCTTACATCAATACCTGTCCCTTGGGATCCGACCTTTGCTTGATTCTTTACTCAGAGTAGTTAGTGAAGTTATAAATATTGTTTTGGTTGAGTAACTTCTAACGACGAGTTTTACGACACGACCAAAAAATGGCGCCGTTGCCGTGGACGGTGTTAACTTGATTTGATTTTCTTTAATTGTTTTTAATTGTGTCTTTATTTACCTTGGGGAAGTAAAACTCCTCAAGGTACTTCTCATCTTTTTCTCTTAGTATATTTTGCAAGATGGATATTATAGATTATTTTGTTGAGGACCACTTGAGTATTCCTTTCTTCAAAGACCCCATGCAAGCATTGGAAGCCTTAGAAGCAAGTGAGGCCAAAAATATACATTGGAAATTGGAAGTAGATATCCTTGAGGCCACTCTAGCCAACAAAGAACTTACTTATGAGCGATCCGTATTAGTACGTGACATTCTTGTGGAAGCTTCTCAATCTATAGAAGAAGAACAAGCAACCGAAGATGATATCATACAAGCCGAGGAGCTAGATGAATTTGTCATGGAATTTGAGTATGATGAGATTAGTGAGCTTGAAGAACAAGTTGAATATGCCATGAGAATGGAATGTTTAATGGAAATGGAGAAAGTCCTTAATGAATCTTCAATGGAATAAAGTGAGGTACAAATTCCAACTCTAAAACCCCTTCCCCCAAATTTGAAGTATGCTTACCTTGATGAATGTAAAACTAAACTCGTGATTGTTAATGACAAACTTGATGGGAACCAATTGAAAAGCTTGCTTGATGTGTTAAAACAACATGAAAAGGCTATAGGTTATAGTCTAGATGATCTTAAGGGGATAAGTCCCAAGTTTTGCATGCATAGAATTCATCTAGAAGAAGACTATAGACCTACCATTCAATCCCAAAGGAGATTAAACCCCCACATGCAAGAAGTCGTAAAAGCGGAGGTTATGAAATTACTTGATGCGGGAATCATATATCCTATATCGGATTCCTTATGGGTTAGCCCCGTTCAAGTGGTACCTAAGAAAGGAGGTACCACGGTGGTAACAAATGATAAGAATGAGCTAATACCCACAAGGAAGATCACCGGTTGGCGTATGTGTATTGACTATCGAAAATTGAATTCCGCAACAAGAAATGATCATTTCCCCCTACCATTCATTGACCAAATGCTTGAGAGGTTAGCCTCTAACAAATTCTTTTGCTACCTTGACGGGTATTCGGGATTCTTCCAAATCCCAATACACCCGGATGACCAACATAATACCATCTTCACATGCCCTTATGGTACTTTTGCATATAGGAGAATGCCTTTTGGCTTATGTAATGCCCCCGCTACTTTCCAAAGATGCATGATGAGTGTCTTCTCCGACTATCTAGAAACCATAATGGAAGTTTTTATGGATGATTTTAGCGTTTATGGGAAAGACTTTGACTCTTGCTTGCATAACCTTTCTCTTGTATTGCAAAAATGTGAAGATGTTAGTCTCGTTTTGAATTGGGAAAAGTGTCACTTTATGGTAAATGAAGGTATTGTTTTGGGTCATTTAATCTCGGAAAAGGGCATCGAAGTCGATAAAGCTAAGGTTGAGGTGATAGAGAAACTCCCACCTCCCGTGAATGTTAGAGGGGTGAGAAGCTTTCTCGGTCACACGGGTTTCTATCGCGAAACCCCTCACTCAACTCTTACTTAAAGATGCCCAATTCCACTTCACTAATGAGTGTGTTGAAGCCTTTAATAGAATTAATGAAGCACTAATCTCGGCACCGACCATCCAACCACCAAATTGGGAACTACTATTCGAGATCATGTGCGATGCGAATAACTACGCCGTTGGAGCGGTTCTTGGCCAACGGGTAGGAAGGGCTTTGCATGCTATCTATTATATAAGCAAGACTCTTGATTCCACCCAAGTGAATTATGATACTGCCGAGAAGGAACTAGTAGAAAAAGTCCTATTGACATCGCCACATTGACATCACTTTTAGTTGAAACGATGTAAATATTCATAAGTAGCATCGGTTCTTTCAAAAACCGATGTCAATTGGCGTACAATTTTTTATCTATATCGGTTATTTTACAAAACGATGTAAAGAAATATTTTTGCCATCAGTTTTCACCTCGATTTTAACAAAACCGATGTAAAAGCATTTTCCTTAACGTCAATTTTTAAGATAAACGTTGTAACAAAAGACGTAGAAACATTCTCCTTGACATCGGTTTAAGATAAACGATGTAAAAAGAAGTTGTTTAATGTACAAATTTTTCATCTCCCTAAACCCTAACATTGAACACCCCACTACAAATCCGAATATCCATCTCGTTTGATGGTTTACACCCCATTTTAACTTATCCTCGACAACCATCTTCGCCTTCAACTGTTAGATAGGGTTTGCCACCGTCCGCCGCCGCACCTATTTCTCTTCCTCTGCCACCGATTTTCGTCTCATCTGTTTGTCCGTCACTTGCAATCTCATCTTTAAGGATTAATCTACCTGAGCTGCGTGAGTTATGTATTTCAGTTTGATTGTTATTGTTGTTAATTTGATGTTATCCATGCCAATTAAGTATGCTTATTCTTGTTTGATGAAATGTCTCAATGAGTTTTCAGAAGTTCGTGATTTTCTGCAGTTTAACAGTACAATTTCATGTTTTACTAAAATTATTTGATATTATATGCAAATGGTTATGTTGTTCATTCATTTATTTGTTTGTGAAAATGAATAAAAATATTGGGAATGTAGGGTTGGTAGTTTATGATGACATCTTTCATTTAGATAATTGATTAAGTTTTGGGCTGTTGTAATACAAATATTGATGTTTGGAAATTGGAACCTTTTAGTAGTTTGTTAGGGAATTTTTGAGGTTTGATTTATGAAATGCTCGTTCTTGCTGTGTCGTATTGATGTGAGGTCGTCGACTTGGATATGGGATGAAACACAAATTATAGAATAAGACGGTCATTTGTTATTATAATCAATAAATAGGGTATTTAGCATAAGGAAGAACCATTCTACAGTTGGATTAGATGAACAGTCACTGTATTATACAACTTTTACTGGGGATGGATATAGTGTTTAAAATACGATATGGGCTAGCTTTGTTTTTGTGTGAGGATGATAATGGTGTTTGTGTTAATGTTGCATACCTGTCCTCACTTCGCCAGTTTGTTTTCAATGTCATTTGCCTGCCTAAATGGAAAAATGGATGCAATTTAAAAATTTTACCGTAGTCCCTATAAGTGGGATAAGGAGTACCCTTAACCCTATGCTATAATATATTAATTTAGAGTTTCAAGTATCACTTCTTGATGAATATTGGGAAGAGAATTTCTTCCACCCACTGCTACTTTGTAATGTAAGACGCGTAGATACTTTACTGAACCATTTGCGTATAATATCAAATAATTATCAAACAAGAATCTGTTGCTATTCAATTAATTATGTTGTCTATATGCTCGATGGAATGCTCTTAATTTTTTGTGGTTTTGCAATACAATTGGTATTTGTTTTTGCCCTTGTCATTATCAATCATCATGTTGCACACTGTCGCCCTTCTTCACACCTGGCCGACCACCACAGTCGCCTTCTCTTGTCACGTCCTCGTTTTGACACCACGCTGTAACTGCTTCTCTAACACTCACCCGCGGTTCTTAAACCGCTCTCCTTCAACGCTACTGTATGAATAAATAGAGGTACGTATAATAAATCGATAATCAATATTTATATTATCGCTTTTTCATTATATTAGTTTTGTTTGAATGATGAGCAAAATATGGAGGGGCATTAGAAAGTATTGTTTGATAGCTCTTGATATGAACATGCTATATGGATTGGAGTGTGGTCGTACCAGTTGAATTTAATTTATCAATTATACTTTTAATTAATAGTTTCTGTGGCACTTCGGGTAATTGAGTTTTGAGATGGAAATTCGCGCTGACCTGCATATTGAGATGGAAAGTGTACAAGGTAAACGAGTAAACGAGTGCTGAACTGATTGTGGCAGTTTCGTAAAATCGTGCTTGAATCATTCTAAGCCAGACTGAATAAGATGATAAATGGTGATAGTATCACAATCACTTTCTATTCACTTTGTTATCCAAATTATCTCACCTATCTGGAAGATTATATGATAGTCTTATTTCTTGCAGTGCTCTGCATGGTCAAATTATCTGTAAGTTATGCACCCTTACTTATAGGGTTTATTTAGTTAAGTAGAAGTCTAGTGAGCATTTTACATGATATTATATATAACTGCATGGTCAATTTATCTATAAGTTATGCGCCTTTACTTCAAGGGTTTATTTTGTTAAGTAGAAGTCTAGTGAGCATTTTACATGACATTATATATCCTATGAAGCAATGTCAGTGCTTAAGGCGACAAATTATGGAATAGTTTATATTGATGTTACCCCTGAGAATAGTTGTATTTACCTGTACAGTTGTGGTGTAAGATATTGTCGGATTTTGCTTTATTTTTGAAGCGACTTCAATTTGACATAATGGTATACCAGCTATGACTATATGTGTTTTGTGACTTTGTTGTACAAGATTGAACATTATGGCTTTAGTAGTATCGGAACCTGCTCAATTTATTTAATCATTGTCTTTCTTGATGATGGGTGTTTATTGACTATTTATTTTTGAGACTGTGCATCTTGTCTATAATGTGTAATGTTTAGGTAGTTTCTCAATCTTTACTTCTAATGTTGTTTGAGTTCTCTCTAATTGAGTAATTGTCATCTACTAGCTCATGCATTTACACCTCTGGCCGATATTGTTTTCCCATTATCGTCTGGTTCTTATGCCAGCTTGAGTGAATAAACGATTGCAGCTTTGGATAACAAGCCAGAATTAGTACCATTAAGAAGGTTCAAGAAGGTGTCAGGTTTTGAAAAGCATTTGGAAAAAGGTATTACTCGATACTAGTTCTCTTTAAATTTAACTGCGTATATATGTAAATTTCTGTAGTTTACGCAGTTGAGAATGTAATTTTTTGTTAATTTGTTTGAAGGTTTACGACACAAATAATGCGAATCAAAAAGAAAAGTTGCAGCGATATCGTTACCAAATCAAGACATGGATACAGTCCAGCTAAATTAAGGATAAAAAGGTAGCTCTCTTTGACCTCACTCTAGTTCCTAGTTGATTATATGGAGAATGGTATGAATTAGTGAATTACGCCTTTTCATTATCAATTTTCTTAGTTTTTGCTTAGTTTGCTCTGGACATGGATATGTTTCAGCGGTATTAAGAATAAAAATGGTAGCTCCTTTTGATCTTATTATGTTTCCTAGGTGGTGTGAACTCGTGCTTCTCATAATCAATTTGTATAGTTTGAGTATGGTGTTTATTTGATGTGGAGACGGTTGTAAATAAGAAGCATCACAATGAAACATGACTAATTTATTGGTATTGAAGATATCGTGTATCAAGTAATTTTGCTCAAAATTTATTTGTTGAACTTGCATGGAAGGATAATCTAATTTTTTCACTTGAATAGGTTTCTAAATATTACCAAGGATGTCTTAGTATAGTGGTTAAGAGTTAAGACAGTGGTATTGTGGACAATAGGTCCCAGGTTCGATTCCCCCACCCCTTTATTGTAATAATGCGACTAAGTGCGCGCTTCCTTGGGCCCAAAAAAAAATATTACCAGACACCCGCTATCACAAAACGACATACAGATTGTATCTCATGAGGGTAAGGCAAATGTTAATATTGTTGGTGTTGATCAATTTTGCAGGCTCACTTGCTCGTTACACAAACGATCCATGAATATGCTCATTGCTCAACAAATGAACGGGGTTCGAGAGCTTTAGTCACTTTAATGGTAAAAAATATCGAATGTAATATATTAATGTATAGTTTCACAATCTTATCAATGTATGGTTTTGATTCGTAGGAATTACAATTGAAAACATTTAACATTTTGTATCGTAGCACTTGGTAGTGGTTTAAACTACTTTAATGAATGGACGGCATAACTGTAATGCATATGATATTTTTTGGTATAATAAATGGTTGTGTTTGAATTGTTGGAAGCAAAGCTCGTGTTGCTGTGGTTATTTATTGTTATTGATTTTATAGGTCTTTAATAGTGTGAGAACGTAAACTTTATGCATGCTAGCCGTATTATATGGAGAATTTAATTACGGGTGTACATGCATCAGTTTTACAATGAACCGATGATAATGGAAATACATCTTAATATAATTTACATCGGTTACTAAGTACAACCGATGTTAATATCATTAAAAATACATCGGTTTTAGTCATATTTGATGTAAATAAAGTGGTATCTACATCGGTTTTGGTCCAAAACCGATGTAATTAAAATGATATTAACATCGGTTTTACCCATTAACCGATGTAAATATATGCCATTAACATCGGTTTTATAAGTGATGTTTTCTTATAAATGCAATAAACAACGCCCCCAGAAGCATCGCCCCAAAACCGATGTAAATGGGCCTAAGTAACCGATGTCAATGACACTTTTTCTACTAGACAAATCCGTTCCTATTTGCTTGGATCAAAAGTGATTGTTTTCTCGGATCACCGTACTCTTTGACATCTCTTGATAAAGAAAGAGGCAAAACCAAGATTGTTAAGATGGATTTTGCTACTCCAAGAATTTGACTTAGAAATAAGAGATAAGAAGGGGGCCGAGAATGTGGTAGCGGATCACTTGTCGAGAATTCGATTTCATGATGAAGACGGAGAGACACCGATCAATGAGTCTTTCCCCGATGATATTTTAATGGCCATTCATTCACAACTTGAGAAGCATACTACTCCATGGTGCGCCGACTATGCTAATTATATTGTTGAAGGAGTTCTTCCTCTGAATTTGAACTACAACCAAAGGAAGAGATTCTTGTTTGAGGTAAAGAGATACTTTTGGGATGACCCCAATCTTTACAAAGAGTGTAGTGATGGACTTTACCGGAGGTGCATACCCCAATGGGAGGTTCACGGAGTTTTGGAAGGATGTCATTCATCACCTTATGGTGGACACCATCGAGCACGAAGAACTATTGCTAAAGTCCTCCAATCGGGTTTCTTTTGGCCTACCATGTTTGAAGATGCTAGAGAATTTATTCTCCATTGTGATCCTTGTCAAAGAACCGGAAATATTTCTTGGAGGAATGAGATGCCACAACGAGGAATATTGGTGGTAGAAATTTTCGATGTTTGGGGAATTGACTACCAAGGGCCGTTTGTGACATCTAAAGGAAACAAGTACATTCTTATAGCCGTTGATTATGTCTCAAAGTGGGTAGAGGCAATTGCTACCCCAACCGATGATGCCAAAACGGTCACCAAACTCTTCAAGAAAATAATCTTTCCAAGGTTCGGAGTCCCAAGAGCAATCATAAGTGATGGAGGGACACATTTTCATGAAAAGAAGCTCACATCCCTTTTGACCAAATATGGTGTTCAACATAGAACCGGCTTGAGATATCATCCTCAAACAAGCGGTCAAGTTGAAGTTTCGAATAGAGAGATCAACCAAATTCTTGAGAAGGTTGTCAACAAGACTCGTAAGGAATGGAGCATGAAGCTTGATAATGCTCTTTGGGCTTATAAGACGGCCTATAAGACTCCCATAGGAGCCTCCCCTTACAAACTTGTCTATGGGAAAGCATGCCACTTGCCAATTGAGCTAGAATACAAAGCTTTTTGGGCAATCAAAGCTCTCAACCTTGATCTCAAACTAAGTGGACAGAAGAGGATGATGCAAATCCAAGAGTTGGAGGAATTCCGACTACAATCTTATGAAAATGCGAAAATCTACAAAGAGATGACAAAATTGCTTCATGACAAGAGAAACAAGCAAAAGGCCTTGCACAAGGGAGACAAATTCCTTCTATTCAACTCCCGATACCGACTCTTTCCCGGGAAGTTGAACTCTAGATGGACGGGTCCTTATGTGATCACCGAGGTAGGAAAATATGGAGACTTTGAGATAAAGTCGGAAGATGGGAGAAAATTTAAAGTCAATGGCCAAAGGTTGAAACCATATTACGAAGGAGCATTCATTGGAGAGGTCGAGGTCACCTACCTCGGACCTCCTCCTCCATGAGAAGATCATCAAAGAGAGTTTGGTGGAGTCCTCTCCAAACCACCATTTGTAAATATACTAACTCTTCTTACTTGTATTTTTAACTTTATTGCATTTTCATCATAAGCATGATTCTTGCCATAAGAGTAAGTGAGGGAGGGTCACTAACCCTTTTTTATGAATGAAGGATTTAAGTGTGGGGAAGCACTTTCACCAATTAAGAAAGAAGAGGATAAAAAGGAAGAGATTCCAGGCAACCCGAGCGTCCCAGTAGGAATCCGCTCGTCTAGGCAAGTATCCGAGCGTCCTGAATATTATCCGCCCGTCTTGGGGTACCTGGAAGTTGGAGAAACTGCGCTGACTATGTCTCTGAGCGTCCGCAGGTTAAGACGCTCGTCTCATCTGAAATCCGAGCGTCCTGGCTACTCCAAAATATGGGGATTTTCTCTGACTGAAGATCCGAGCATCCTCAAAGGAATCCGCTCGTCTCAAACAAGACGCTCGTCTCAGTGAAGACCCGCTTGTCCTTGTTGTATTAAAATCTGGGATTTCTCCCTGACCTTGAATCCGAACGTTCTCAGAAGAATCCGTTCGTCTTCAGGAGCTATGATCCGAGCGTCCCGTGCTTGATCCACTCGCCGCCCTGCCGTCATACTCTTCTATTTTCTCACCAATTAAAACTCTTCCCCACCATACATTTCGTGACACCTCATCCTTTCTTCCACTATAAAACATAAAACCCCCTCTTATATAACTCAAATCATATCTCAAGCACTCATTCACCCCTCAAAAACAAAAACCCCCAAAATCTAGGGTTTCAAAGAAGATCTAAATCACAAGGAACATCTCCATATTCAACAAGTCCAATTATAGATCTACATTCAATGATGAGGCCAAGAGGATCATTACATAGAGAGACAAGAAGACCAAGGGTAATAGGGAGCTCATCTACTTCTCACCTCAATACTTTGAGGAGGAAACATGAAGAGATAATTGATCTTACAAAACTTGATGAGTTTTCCAACATAGAGTTCATTAATGACATCCAAAGGCTTGTTTTCCATCGTCTTCTTGGTAAGAATATCCTTCCCACTAAATTTATGTGGATTCTTTCATCAAACCGAAGCTCTCTTTGAATTATTTGGTCTTTCAACCTTATTTCACATGCATGAGCCCACCTATCGATCTTTAGTTCTTGAGTTCTTGAGCTTCCTAAAAATCACTACCTTGAACAAGACCATATGTGTGGAATTTAGATTAGAAAACACCACCCGGATGATGACCCTTGTTGAATTCGCTAGTGTACTAGGGCTTGATATTTCGCCTACCCGAACATCGAAACCAAGAAAGTATAGCATAGCACCCCTTTGGAGAGCAATGACGGGTCGGGATTTTTCTTACATCAAAGAATGCTTATCTTTTCACATTCAAAATCCTATCATTAGGCTCACCTACCGATTTTTAGCCGGCACTCTTCTTGCCCGTCGAGATCCCGCAATAGTGAATGAGCTTAATCTTGTCTTCATGGAGTCCTACCTCGAAATTCAAGGAAAGAGCGGTTACCATTTTAACGCCCCCCTTGTTCTTCTCGAGAAATGGGCTAGATTCCGGAATGGGGACGATGATGGCGTAAAACATATTGTCAATGGGGGACTTATCACAAGGCTTTTCAAGTTTTTCAACCCCAAATTCAATGAAAACAATGAATATGTACCCCTTATGGGCAACACAAGGATCACTGAAGAGCTAATCCTTAGGCAACACCATTGGATGACCCTTGAGAGGTATGAGAAGAGAATCAAATGGCTTACTAAGGGGAGCACTCCTATTTACCTACCAATGGAAGGATTAGCAAGAATTTTACCAAGACGAGTCCCTCTCTCTCCAATACCGTCCTATCTCATTCCAACAAGCACGAATCATGCAAATCAAGCAAACCAAGCACCACCTCAAACACAACATCAACGACATGAACAACAAAAGAATGACAATGAAAAAGTTGTGATCCCACCTTACCCCTTCCAATACAAACCTTACAACCACCCGAATACTTCCATCCTCCCTAGGGATGATTTTGTGACAGGAATACTTCAAGACATGCATCTCCGATAATTTGAAGCCAATGTGGATAATTACTATGCCTTGTATCCACAATTTCACCAAATGGCTCAGCAAGGACACATTAGCGAAGAGGGAATGCTTCCCTCTTGGGCCCAATTGTATATCCTTTTCCCGAATTCGGAGAGAGCTAATGGTGGGAGCGCATGGTCGAGGAAATAAAGGGAGTGAAAAATCAAATGGTGGAGACACGGTGGAGCTAAATAGCGAAGAGGATGAGTTTATAGATTTCCATGAGAGTGATGCATCGAGGGAAGCTTGGGATAGTGATTTGGGAGGGGATGATGACAACCTTTGAAGAATACTTTATGAGCTAGATGGAGCGGGCACGAGGCACCCATCAAGGCCAAAGTGAAGTTTCTCTTATTCCCCCTCATTTCTTTTTCATGACAAGAATTTCATGCTTTGTTAACTTGTTTCATAGTTTATTGTTCCATCTTTGTGGTGTCCTTGTAAAAGTGAAAGACTATTATTTCACCTTGGCAACATTAAAGGTGCTAAATTAATTGTTCCCAACATGAAAATCCAAAATGACAATTCTAGTTGCATGCATAGCATCTTTTATGCATGAACTCCCTCACTCTCACTTGGTTTGGGGAAGTTTATGCATATGCATTGGGACTTAATTTAAATTATGCTCTCCAACCAAACAAAAATTCATGCATTAAATAGCATAGCTTACTTTGCATTAACTATTGTATATATATATATATATATATATATATATATATATATATATATATATATATATATATATATATATATATATCATATAGTTTGCATTTAGCTTAGGAATCATGCATTTTCATATAGCTTGCATAATTTTCTATTGTATTGGCCATTGAGGACAATGCCCATACTAGTGTGGGGATGGGAAATTCTAACATGACTTGCTAAAACAAAAATGATAAAAATTGAAAAATTTTGAAAAGTACAAAAACATGTCTTTTTATTTCATAAAAACCATAAAAATTTGAAAAATGCAAAAACCCAAAAACATGTTCATTTCCTTCATAGTGTAGTATTGTATATATTGTTTTGTATATATTGTGTTTGTTCATCCTTTTTCACATTGATCGACTACGCCACATCCGAGACATGAGGATATTGAAGACCGCATGGTATTATCTTTCCAATCTCCTTTCTCCTCTTTATGTTAATGACTATGTGGCTTTATTTTGATTGATACGGTAAAATCAATGTGATTATAGGATTGCATTTAGATTATTTGGCATACTAGTTGGTAGAAGCATATGCATTAGGTTGTATAAATGTTAGTTGCATCATGGCATATAGTTGCATTTAGGAAAAATCTTGTGAAAGCATCTATTTGGGAAACTTGACAAGTGTATATAGGCCCTTGTAGATACTTTTTCTTCTTAAGACTTTGCTTGTTAGAATGCTTGTAAAACACCCTAGAATGTGTCATGCTAGTATCCTTTGACCCATGGATTAAGGCTTAGTCAAGAGTACCTTGTGGTGTGATAACTCTTTGGCTACCGTTTATTCCAAGGTGAGCCTTGAAACCATGCAACCATCGTCCATGTTCTACCACATTTTGTCATCAAAAGGAATGGGCACAAAAATTGTTCAAATTTGAGTTCAAGAATTGAAATGAAAGCCAAAAAGTTTGCAAATGCATCAAAAGAAAAGAGGAGTAACAAAAATAAGAACTCCTATGCTTCAAATATAAGCACTCTCACTACAAATGGGGTGACTTTGAAAATGTTCAAAAGAAAATGCAAAAAGTTGAAATTGTCAAGTGTTGAAAATGCCAAACATCAAAAGAAATGGCAAAAAGAAAGTGTTCTCAAATGTCAAATGCCACAAGAAATTGGGGAGAATAACAACAACAAAAAGCAAACTTCCATATGAAACTCAAGTTCTATTGATCCCTTTTTCCATCGTATCCACTTTTATGCATGGTAGAGAGGGGACGACCCTTCTTCTTGTCTAGGCAAGAAGGGGAATTCCGCGATCCTCCAGTGTTTCTAACACCATAGGGAGTCTACTCTTGACGAAAACATTTAACAAATAGGACGAAGGTACCCTAGCTTGACACAACTTGGAGGTGATTTATTGGTATCCTTCTAGGCTTAGTAGTTTGAAGAAATCGTATCTATAATGGAATGTGTACCCTTAGATTGCTTCCCCTTTAGATAATTTCCACCACTTAGATGAGGAAAGTGGCTATTCATTTTTGTAGATACATCCATTACTTGATTTGTGTGCTTTAATGGTTGGATGTATCGCCATTTTGGCAAGCCCCACCTTGCCTTGCAAGAAGGCATCCTACCTCATGGTTGTCTTATTCTGAGTTCAAGGGGCGGAGTGAGACCCGCTAATTGTCTCATATCGGCTATAATAGTAGGTTAGTTTGAATAAGGGTCCTAGTTTTGTCACCTCTTCACTCGGGACGAGCAAAGGTTTGGTTTGGGGATGTTTGATGTGACTTATATTTGAGTACATTTAGTCCCCGAATTAGCCTCGTTTCTATGCTTTATAGTGCATAATTGGGTCATTTACTATCTTTAGTTTCCCATTTTGCATATTCTTTGAGGTTTTGTTTCCTTGGTAGGAGAGGAGTGAAAACCTTGCATTTACATGGCAAAATGGAGCTAAATTGATCGCATCTAATGACCAAGTATCAAAGGGAAGATGATACTAGAAGGCATATGTAGATAATAAAGTAGATTGGGCAATGATGAAAGGATCCTTGAATCCTCAACAAGATCCCCGCGGATTGTTGAGGATTGAAGAGAAAAGAAGTGTCTGACCCAGGATCCGAGCGGATTGCCAGCAATCCGGGCGTCTCCCTCCACAAGAATCCGAGCGTCCCGAGCTTTAGACGCTCGTCTTGAAGCCCTAGGATTCGAGCGTCTCCTCTATGATCCGCTCGGATCTCCTGACAGAACCCACCGTGCTAGCTCCCAAGCCGCTCGGGACGAGCATATCCATACGGGACTAGCAAAACGGAGATGCTCATCTCCTTGGAGGGGAGCATTTCCTCAACTTTTCTTAAGGGTCTTAATAGTCATTTAAGCCCTTAGTAACCCTAATTTATGTACCTAATCTTTAGTATAAATACCCTCATTGTACTACCTAGATTAGCATGCTCTATTAATCAAGTTGTAATCAATTAGTAATCTCATCTTAATCTTGTAATCAACTCTTAATCTAGTTTTAATACAAATATCATTCCTTAATCTTTACTTAATTTCTTTATTGTTCATCATTTATTTTAGGTAATTAGAAGATTATTTGGGTTTATTTGGAGGATTGACAAACTTCCATCAATCATTAAGTACTTCTATTATTCTTTGCTTTATTATTGGGAATCATCTTCATAGGTATAATATTCTTAATCCTTGCTTTAATTATTGTTAATCATTTTCATTCATTCATCATGTTTTGCCTTGTTAATGTGATTGACAACCTTGTTAGCATGTTAAACTTGATCATGAGTGAGTAGTTTCCTTAGCTAGGGTTAATGGGGAATTTGGGGAAACTAACATGCGGATTGATTCATGCTTAATCTAATATGTTTTCATAATTAGTTTGCTTATTTGTTGTGATTCCAACTTATGCACATGTTATGTTTGATGAAATGCGAGCCTATGAATCCTTGCATTTCTTACCCATCACCTATCTTTTCAATGAAACTTGTAAGACATAAACCAACTCGAGTCTCATTAGACCATGCATATAGTTGGATAGGAAGGACTAAGTAGACTTGTAGGTGTTGTACAATCTAATCGATTCGGCTCCGGGACCCAAACCTTCTTAGAGATTGTAAGATTTACACTAACTCGATCCCATCACAACAATAAGTGCTTGCATCTAGTAGAGAACATGTTTGTATGATCAACTCCCATGTATTCCCCTATGAACCCATGATACCCTAGTGCTTTTAATCAATTATTTACATCTTCATTTATCTACCTTAATTTGTTTTTATTGTTGATTAGTTTTAATTAATCTCCTATCCCAACCCCAAATTATGACACCCTAAGACACGACCATTTACAATTGAAAATCCTACATCAATACCCATCCCTTGGGATCCGACCTTTGCTTGCCTCTTTACTAAGAGTAGTTGGTGAAGTTATAAATATTGTTTTGGTTGAGTAACTTTTGACGACGAGTTTTCCGACACGACCAGAGACCCATAGGAGAAATTGGGTGGGCTCTCATTCCGGGATGGTAGTGGTTATTGTTGAAAGCTTGTCTAGCCGGACTAGACTCCCAAACCCCATTCACTTGTTTCATGCAACTCGCATCCCCCATCATCAAAGGGCATTCATTTGGTGGATGACCTTGATCTCCGCGTAAATCACAACTATAAACATGGCACCTTGGTGAAGAATTTTTGGGTGTGTTAGAACTCAACAAGGCAACTTGTTGTTTAAGCTCCTCTATCAATATCATGACCTCAATATTATTTACCGATTCGACACTTGTCTTTCCTTTCCTCTTATGTCGGTCATTGTTCCAATGAAAAGTTCGGGATGCCATCTCTTCAATCAATTCTTTGGCCGTTTTGTAATCAATTTTATCGAGTGCTCCTTTCCCCGAACCGGAGTCTAGGTTCATTTTCATGTCATTGTTCAATCCCTCCTAAATTTTTTTGATGAGATCATCCTCACCAATCCCATGATTAGGACACAACCTTTGAAGGGCCTTGTACCTTTCCCATGCCTCATAGAGGGTCTCATCATCGAGTTGGGTGAAACCTTGGAGCTCACTTTTGATCTTTGTCGTTCTTTGAGGTGGGAAGTATTTGTTCAAGAAAGCTTTTAAGACATCATTCCATGTCCTTAGAGAATAGGATACACAACTCTTGAGCCACTCCTTAGGACTTCCCCTCAAAGAGTAAGGGAATAACCTAAGGCGGATGGCATCATCCGTGACTTTGTTGGCTTGTACATCTCACAACTATCCAAAAAGTTATTTATATGCTCATTTGGGTTTTCGGTTGGACCTCCCCCAAATTGATTACCTTGGACTAATTGTAGTAATGTACCCTTCACCTCAAAGTTGTTAGCTTGAATTGGTGGCTTTACCATACTCGGGTTTACTATTGTCTTTAGAGCCAAATTGTCTCTCATAGGAACCGCGGCCATAATTACTTCTTCAGGAGTCCCAAAAGGATTCTCAAAGAATTATTGATTACCCGGTTCTTCTAATACACTTTACACTACTAAAGATTCTTCAACACTTGTTGCTTCTATCAAACCCCTTCTTCGTAATGCGTTAAGTCTCCTAGCGGTCGCTTCAATTTCGAGATCAATCTCGAGTGGTGGACCTCTTCGGTTCCTCCTAACCATGCAAAGAAGAACCTACAACACTCAAGAAAGGGATTAGTAACAAATAAGGACTTAGTCTAAACTAGAATAAAATGATTAATATCTAGCCTTTACTCCCCGACAGCGGCGCCATTTTGATATGCGGGTAGAGGTCGTCGTACCCGATCAAACAAGTTCTCAACTAGTAGAGGGTAGTTGAGGTCGAACCACACGGAGCATTGGTGATTACTAATCATTTATATTCTAATGTTTAGTTAAGTCGAGTAATGAATAGGTTGGTGTTTTAACTAACAACTAAACTAATTACGATAAAAAAAAAGGCAAGCTAATTAGATATCGAAAATGAGCAACTAATTGTAAAAGATGTAATTCAATAGTAGGAAAGACCTAGGACCAGATTTCCCACCAACAGTTTGAGTTTATCATCGTGATTCCCTTTGACTAGCTAATGGGGTGATACGTAAGGAGGAGCTGGCTCTAATGCGCCTAATACCCCCCTCTCGGGTTCGCATTAGGACACTACTTCTCCCGACTTCCCCCCTCTTCGGTCTCGGAGGCCGAAATCCTAAGGTAGAAACCCGAATACCCTAGAAACATGCACTTTTCTAAGGTATTCTAGCTTCTCCTAAGTCCATTTAGCTCTCATCATTTTCCGGGTCATCCAACTCCTTCTCTCGAAGGTTGAATTTAAACACTAGTCTAGAGGTGCCCTCCCTTGGTTCTCCCTTTCGGTCTCAACCTAGGTTAGAAATAGGTCCAATATTCGGGTACCCGATTCCCGACCTAACCAACTTTCGTTGGTGGACAAGGGTCACAAACCAACATTACCCACAATTGACCAATTCATCATATCAATCATCTAGCCTACCGTTACTAATCCTCCCCCAACAACTAATTTTTATGGGAATCAATCAAATAAATTACTCATGTCGGGGTTAATCGAGTCCTAGTTAAAGGACTACTCACAACTCATGTTAATTAAGATTAAACAAATATCAAAGTTGGATGCTTTAACACTAAACATGACAATAGTTTGATTTCTACAATTAAACATGCAATTAACTATGAGAAAGAAGAGTATTGACAAACTAAACTAAGATTAAGATAGATTAATGTAAAAAGGAGCAAACTTTAACACAACTAATCAAAGATTCAAACTTTGAATGAGAAACAACAATTAAAGGCATGAACAAACAAAGCAACAAAGAGTTTATGACTATTCTAGCTACAAACAACAAATCCCAACAATTACTTGCAAATGAAAACTAGAGGAAAATAAATGTAAACAATTAAACAAGGGAATAAAGTTATAACAATTAGGATGAAAAAGAGTGAAAATTGGATTAAAATTGGAAGAAGAATCTCTTCTAATCTTCAAATTGCAACCCCAAACTAGATGTAAACTAATGAGAGATTGTAGATCTTGCATAAATTAAAGAGTAATTAAACTAATATTAAGAAAATATGACAACTTTTATTAAGGGGAAAATTAAGAGAGGAGTGTTCTTGTGAGAGAATAAAAGACTGGAATAAAAATGTGAGTGGATCTCCCCAAAATTGAGAGGGACCAATCACCACCACCACCACCACTACTACTACTGGAATAAAAATGTGAGTGGGTCTCCCCAAAATTGAGAGGGACCACTCACCACCACCACCACCACTACCACCACCACTACTACTACTACCACCACTACTACTACTACTACTAATAATAATAATAATCATCCCCCTCTCCTCTCCCTCTATTGTTGACACACGACATACACCAACACGAGTCAAAATCTTCTCCATTTCCTAAAAAGTAATGGAGAGGTCATTACCTATCAATGGTCTAGATTGTATCTGATCAACATCGAACGACTTATGATTTATGTATAAAAATAAAGGGATAATAGAGTATATAGGAGATAATATTATTAAATGAGTTTGTGAGAGAAAAGAAATGAAAAGGATCCTTGTTGCACCAAAACAAAATAACTTTATTTTGTCTTCTACCCCCACCCAATTCCTCAAAACTTGTACCCGATGAAAACATCAAGATACCCGACCCGGGTATAAAAAGACCCGACCGGGCAGAACTTCACCCGACCGGGCATCAATACGCCTCTCGGCTACATTAAATCCTCTCCTTGCTTCTTGCTTCTTGCTTATTCCTTTCTCCTTCACGGTGGTGATGACGATGGAACGATGATGGAGCAGTGGTAGCTGCTTGCTGTTCGTGCGAAAGTTTGACTACGATGGTGGTGAATTGAGGTGCATCTGGGCACATGAGTGCTGCTGCCGTTGGTGTGATTGGAGTTGGGTTTCCGTCATGGTGGTTCTGGGACAGAGCTAGTGGTGCAAATTGATCTCAGAACTCGGGTTCGCCGTAGTGGATCGCAAAATGGGAAACACGTCTGATTTCGTGCTCGGGTTTCGATTCCGAATCAAGGTGAGCAATTAAATTGAACTGGGTATGGTGTGGTGGTGGATGTAGGTGAGAGTGTTGCGATGGTGTTCGATTGTTGGTTTGTTTGGAGGCTCACAATGGAGAAAGAAGCAGCACGGTTGTGGTGCCGCTACTGGTTGCAGCTATGGTGATGTCGGGTTTGATGGTCGGGGTGGATTGGGTAGATAAAGTGGTTTATAATGGAGAATTAATTGAAGCCTTGCTATTAAATTGCAACTTTGGCAAATGAGTATTGAAGATGACGATCTTGACAGTAGCAATTAGCAAGGGGTTTGTTATTTTGGCAAAATTACTTTGTCAACTTGATTGACTTGGTCTTCTTTTGTCCTCCTTTGATTCATCTTCTTTTCTTTTTATTTGACTTCGTCTCATTATTCCGTCTTACCTACAAATTATATTAATAAAATAATAGTAATACGAGTATATTACATTAAAATCCGACTAATTACTAAATCTAACTTAGACGACTAATTATTATAAATTCGTTATTAAAATGAGCTATTTAATCATTTAAGCACGCAAAATCGAGTCGGAATAAGGTATAAATGAGGGGCAGAACGCGACTAAAATCCTACTTATCAAATCTCCTCACACTTAAACCTTACTCGTCCTCGAGTAAGCTCATTTAAACTAAACCGAGACCCTTAATAAAAGAAGACTAGCTAAACCAATAATATCCTATGAAAGGCAATTAACGGGCCTTTTCCGTCCCTTCAACTCACAACGAGACACTCATGAGGTAAAGTGCCTCCTTGCAAGGCAAGTGGGGTCTTGCCAAAATGGTGATGCATCCAATATGTAGGCACATAAGCAAGTAATAGAATGCATCTAACAAAAATGATCCACTTTCCTCGTCTAATTGGCCGAATTTTCATCTAAAAAACATGGCGGTCTTGGTCGGTAAATACCGTCTCAGAATTCCAACGGAGGTGTCACCCCCTAAGGATGGCCCAAGAAACCCTATTGTGACCACTAAAGCTCAAGAAACAAATTCAACAGCGGGGAAAGGGGAAATGGAGCAAGTCCTCCGAGATTTACAAGACCGACACGAGATTCAACCGAAGACCCATGACTAAAAGAGCCTAGGTCAACGACACCCTCGCGGTTTTCACTCGTCATTCATTTAAAGAACTGGTGTTTTTGTGTACAAAAAGTAGCTGAAAGACTCTCCTACTACGACTCGTGAGAACGTGTCTGCAATCTAATGTGTAAGACAATCCTATGATCAAGTGAGATGCAGAAAATGGGACAATGCACATATATAGTATGAAACAATGGTAGTAACGGGGCTAGGGAGAAGGACGAAATGGGGTTGTTGCAAGCAACGTTTGGATATGTGAGGTTCAAATCAAGAATAGTCAACATGCCACTTTTCCCACTGCTTATTACAACACATGAGACACGTCTATATCTGTAATAACCCGTATTTTAATATTAATTTATAAGAATAATTTATGTAATTTAATAATTAGTTAAATGACATTTCAAATAATAAATACAAGTAAGACGTTAATTAAATAATAAATTAAATGGAAAAGTCGGGAATTGGGTTTAACTAATATAATATGGGTCGTGTGCTATTGTTTATTGGACCAAAACTTATTAAGTTGGTATGAGTATAATCGAGATTTGTATCGGGAATTAATGATAATATAATATGGGAATAATAATATATAAAGGTAATAATAATTATATTAATAATAATAATAAAGTTATGACAATAATAAATTAGTAAATATTGTATGAGGAAATCCTATTTATGGTAAGATTAACACATGTAATAATAATAATAATATAATGGTAAGATTATAATAATGGTAATTCCTATACTATTTAGAATAAGGTAATTTATATAGTTTCCTAATTGATCTCACATTCTCTATAATCCTACACTATAAATACCCTATTAAATCTGAGAAATAATTCACAAATTAAGTGGAGGAGCTTTTGGAGACGGAATTAGCAAGCGGTAATTAATAGGTAACAAATTCTAATCTCGTTTTATTTTCTTATTAAGTTAAATGTGAGACGATCTTAAGACGCTTAGAAACTGACCCAATCCTTGACAGAATCAGACCAAACTTTGGGGAGTGGTACGTGGGATTGCAAGGGTTGGAATGGGTGTGGTGGTGGTGTCAAGGAAGGCCTAGGGTGGTGGTGGCAGGCGGCTAAAGGTGGTTGGTCGGGGGGTGTTGCGGGTTAGGTCGTGGGTAATTGTAGTGGGTAATTGAACCCTTAATTGGCTATACCGTGACCTGGGTATATAGGGGTTATGTTGGGGTGGTTGAGTCGACCACTTTGGTGGTGTTGGCGTGGCGTCAGGTGGCAGCTGGCGTTGGTGGTGGCCGGAAATCGCAAGAACAGGGGAGAGCAGGGGTTTTGACGCTGCTGTTTTAAGACGAGCGTCGTGGCCTCGTTTCTGACCGTGAGTGAGGGTGGAGCGTACCTTTAGAATCGTCATGGACTAGGGGTGACAATGGTGGTGGTTAGAGGTGGTGAGGTTGGGTGTGGTTATCGGGGTTAGGCTGTTTTAGGAGACGGGTTGAAGGGGGGTGCTGTTGGTGTCGTGTGTTAGGGCGTGGGTTTGTGAGTTGTTGGTGGTGGTTTAGCTGGTGGTTAGGGGCGAGTTGGATGCGTGGGGTTGCAGGCTGGGTGTGTCGAGGTAGGGTGGTGGTCGTGGTGGCTTGTGGTGTCGTTCTGGAGGGGTGTTTATGGGGTAGTTTGAACACGGCTTAAAACCGTGTAATGGGTGTGGTTGGGTTGTTTGTAATCGGGTTTTTAATTGTTTAATTCGGGTAACTCGGGTTTATATTTGAAGCGGGTTTTTAAGTACCATAGACCTTAAATAATAATAATAAATAATTAATTGGAATAATGAATATAAATTTAAAAATAGTAATGAGAAGTAATAATTAATAAGTGATGGAATAATTATAATATTTTGATTAGGTTGATTTGTGAAGAAATTATAATTGGTTCAGATTGCTTTAATTATCTGGATCGCTTAAGCTGCATAATTGGAATCGCTTGCCAGGTAGGGATAAATCCTACTCAACTTTTACTCGATAATGTTTGTTGGATGATTTACATTAAACTGCAATGATCGTATGTGAATTGTGTTGGTTGATATAATCGTAAATGTTGGAAGGGAGATTTATATTGCATATGTTGATTGATGATATCGTAACTGTTGGAAGGGTGAGTTATATTGATTTGTGTTGATAATATTGATGAGGTGATTTGAATTGTTATCGTTGACTGTGAATGTGGTTATTGTGAAAAGCTGTGCGACAGTCAGTTGTACGTTCTTGAGGGAGTTTGTACACTGGGGTGATGGTAATATGTACGTTGTGAGGGAGGGGTACTATTACATGATGGCGGTACGTTGTTAAGGGAGGGGTACCAAAGTAATGTGAGAACGTTGTTAAGGGAGGTATGCTAAGTAAAAGGATGGAGCACGTTGTCAGGGGGTTGTGCAAAGTAAAAAGGAAATTGGATTGTTATCGTATGTTTTTATTGTTAGTATTTATTCCTACTCAACCTCCACCTCGCGGTTGACTGTGTATTCGTGAATGCCTGCGGTGAACCGTTTTATGGGGAGCAGATTTGACAGGTACCAAAGATTAGCTGACTCGGGAGCATTGGGATGAGAGCTTGACTTAGACCGTAGTTGAAGTCTAGATCAAATAGAACAATTATATCACTTTATTTATTTTCGCTGCGAACTGTAAATGTTTTTATATTAAGTTTTAGTTGGTTAAGTTGTAATAAAAATGTAATCATTAAGTTTTTAATATAAAGTACTTTGGTGAGTTGGACTTTGTTATTCACTACCTCGGGAAACCGAGATGGTAACAGTCCTAATTATTTGGGAATGTCTAGATAAAGGCTCCTGAATAAATGGGGGTATTACAAAGTAGTATCAGATCAAAACGATCCTCAAGCCTAACCAATGAACAATAATGAACTTAGGATGTGTCTAAATAAAATGAACCCCGGGTAGAAACTGTTAGGAGGCCCTCTTAGTACCGTTAGGAAAGCGCCCCTAATTCGTACGTTGGCCCTTCCAGTTTTGAACCGAGAACATTGAGAGAATACTTGAGAGTGTGGGATAATTTAAAATGAATATAGTATATTTATCTTAGGAATTTTTGTTGTCTTGGTTGCATATTGTTGTCATTGATGATTGCGGTTACGGGGGCGTAACCTTATTTTACGGAGGAAGGGTGTGACATGATTTCTTTTAAGCATTGTTATAAGCATGTTGATATGAGAAAGTATGTTGACATGTATGTGGAAGGTGTGAATATGATTAAGCATGTGAAGTATTAATTATTGTGTGGAATTGTGAAGAATGTGATTTTGGTTGATTTCACAAGATTTTCACCCTTGATAGTTTTGGCTGCCATTTACCGTCTGTTTAAAATTCTTGTCCGAGATTTTTATATGTGATACCCTTGTGAGTTAGCTTTCATATGCCACTGGTCTCATGTTCAAATAATATACGGTTTAGGAGAAATAAATATTTTAGTGGACAGTGGTCAGAATGTCCCTGTACAGTTGTGTTTTCGCGCCATGTTTTTGTAAAATTTGCCATTTAAAAACTACATCATGATTTGTTATAATTCCAACGCTGCCGCTTAATAGACTCATGTAAGTTTCCAAATTGATAAGCCATGTCGAAATTTAAATTTTTGGCAATTAATATTGAGTTTTTCAATTTGACCTAAGTTTCTGACAAGATGCTGTTAAATTTCTGTTTGGACCAATTAAATTGTAAAATACATTATAAATTGACCTTATGAGTTTTTGGCTTGATTCTTTTTTTCATAGTTTATTAACTCTCTATGTTTTCTAAAAAGTATATGTTCTCAAGAAATAATTATGTTATTATTTATTTATGATTTTTGGAAGTTGAAACATGTTTTCTAAGATTTAAAAAAATGTAAATTTTGTTTCTTATCATTTGCACGTTGATAATTTGATGTTATAAATTATATAAAGTAGATTACCATGTCTAGTGATATGCGGAATGTGTTGCCTTAAGCCATATATATGTTCACTATAATTGCATCCATGTTTAAGTTAGATATCGTTATTAAGAAAAGATTAACTAAACAATTATGCGTATTTTGTTGTAGGTTATTATTTATTTTGGCAATGTATTCGTCGATAGTTAAGTAAAGTAGTTGAGTTTAAATACAGTTAGTTCGAGTATAGTATATGTTGTTGTTTTGCTATTTAGAAGTAAATCAATAATTTTGTTATTCATTTAGCCATTAATTGGTGTTGTGTTAGAAATAATAGTTGTCTTGTGTTACAATGGTATTTCATGTTTGTGGGGTTGCAACAAATGGTTTGTTTATTCCTGTTTTTTGATATCTCGAACTTCGAGGACGAAGTTTATTTTTAGGGGAAAGGAATGTAATACTACAAATGTTTTGAGTTATCGTTGTGATACCTTGTGATATGATTAGTATGATTGATAATCGTAAAATGCATAATTCTGTTGGATGATGCTTAGTTATGAGAATGTCTATGTGTGTTGTGGTAGTAGTTGTGGGCGAACTCCGGGACGAAGTTCATTTTAAGGAGGAAAGACTGTAATACCCCGTATTTTAATAATAATTTATAAGAATTATTTATGTAATTTAATAATTAGTTAAATGACAGTTCAAATAATAAATACAAGTAAGACGTTAATTAAAAAGTAAATTAAGTGTACAAGTCGGGAATTGGGTTTAGCTAATATAATATGGGCCGTGTGCTATTGTTTATTGGACCAAAACTTATTAAGTTGGTATGAGTATAATCGAGATTTGTATCGGGAATTAATGATAATATAATATGGGAATAATAATATATAAAAGTAATAATAATTATATTAATAATAATAATAAAGTTATGACAATAATAAATTAGTAAATATTGTATGAGGAAATCCTATTTATGGTAAGATTAACACATGTAATAATAATAATATAATGGTAAGATTATAATAATGGTAATTCCTATACTATTTAGAATAAGGTAATTTATATAGTTTCCTAATTGACCTCGCATTCTCTATAATCCTACACTATAAATACCCTATTAAATCTGAGAAATAAATCACAAATTAAGAGGAGAAGCTCTTGGAGACGGAATTAGCAAGCGGTAATTAATAGGTAACAAATTCTAATCTCGTTTTATTTTCTTATTAAGCTGAATGTGAGACGATTTTAAGACGCTTAAAAATTGACCCAATCCTTGACGGAATCAGACCAAACTTTGAGGAGTGGTACGTGGGATTGCAAGGGTTGGAATGGGTGTAGTGGCGGTATCAGGGAAGGCCTAGGGTGGCGGTGGCTGGCGGCTAAAGGTGGTTGGTCAGGGGGTGTTGCGGGTTAAGTCGTGGGTAATTATAGTGGGTAATTGAACCCCTAATTGGCTATGTCGTGACCTGGGTATAGAGGGGCTATATTGGGGTGGTTGAGTCGGCCACTTTGGTGGTGTTGGCGTGGTGTCAGGTGGCCGCTGGCGTTGGTGGTGGCCGGAAATCCCAAGAACAGGGGAGAGTAGGGGTTTTGACGCAGCTGTTTTAAGACGAGCATCGTGGCCTCGTTTCTGACCGTGAGTGAGGCTGGAGGGTACCTTTAGAATCGTCATGGACTAGGGGTGACAATGGTGGTGGCTGGAGGTGGTGAGTTTGGGTGTGGTTGTCGGGGTTAGGCTGTTTTACGAGACGGGTTGAAGGGGGTGTTGTTGGTGTCGTGTGTTAGGGCGTGGGTTTGTGGGTTGGTGGTGGTTTAGCTGGTGGTTAGAGGCGAGTTGGATGCATGGGGTTGCAGGCTGGGTGTGTCGAGTTAGGGTGGTGGTCGTGGTGGCTTGTGGTGTCGTTGTGGAGGGGTGTTTATGGGGTAGTTTGAACACGGCTTAAAACCGTGTAATGGGTATGGTTGGGTTGTTTGTAATCGGGTTTTTAATTGTTTAATTCGGGTAACTCGGGTTTATATTTGAAGCGGGTTTTTAAGTACCATAGACCTTAAATAATAATAATAATAAATAATTAATTAATTGGAATAATGAATATAAATTTATAAATAGTAATGAGAAGTGGGTTGACTGTGTATTCGTGAACTCCTGCGGTGAATCGTTTTATGGGGAGCAGATTTGACAGGTACCAAAGATTAGCTGACTCGGGAGCATTGGGATGAGAGCTTGACTTGGACCGTAGTTGAAGTCTAGATCACATAGAACAATTATATCACTTTATTTATTTCCGCTGCGAATTGTAAATGTTTTATATTAAGTTTTAGTTGGTTAAGTTGTAATAAACAGGTAATCATTAAGTTTTTAATATAAAGTACTTTGGTGAGTTGGACTTTGTTATTCACTACCTCGGGAAACCGAGATGGTAACAGTCCTAATTATTTGGGAATGTCTAGCTAAAGGCCCCTGAATAAATGGGGGTGTTACAATACCGTAACATAGATTTGATTATCAAAACTATGCAAAAATTGCATAAACCCGACTCAAATTGGAAAACATGAATTTCTCCCCTTATTTCAACAATGAGTAACGTCTACACCCTAACAAGAAACTTGGCTTCCCAAAATCAAGCAAAAATTGTGCAAACCTGACTCACTTTGGAAAAACATCATATGCCCTTCCTTCTAGCAACGGCTTTTTCTACCCCTTAAATGATGAAAGAGGGTGTTTTTTTTTTAAATGGGGTGTTGCTTGTTCTTTCTCTATTTCTAAAACAAGTATTTACAATCACAACTTCTCTTTTTGTTGTTTTTCCAAAAATTTTCTAATTTTCTCTTCTTTTTTTTTCTTTTTTTTTTTCTCCAAACCTCTTATTTATGCACAAATGCCAAATAAAAACCAATATTCCGACCCAAGTGAATGCATATGTCATCCACTAATTAGGACCCATGAAACCTCCTAGCTCACTACTACAAACATGACTTATTCTTGATCAAGGAAGGTCATTTATGAAATGTAGCATGTATTGTGGTTATGCCAAATAAAATAGACTAAGGCTCTAAAGGGGTGAATCAAAAGGGGAACTAATGCAAGGGTCAAAATAAGGCTTATTAGGCTATGTGCGGTGCAACTATATGTAAACAAACTCGTTTCATAAGATGTGCATAAAAAGAAAGCAACGTACGGTCTAAGTACGGAATGACACACTTATGCGTCTGGACATAACACGTCTCGCGAGGAGACCTACTCACAATCCTAAGCGGGGGTCAGGTATGAATGCACTGACCCTAGGAGGCTCTAATCCTCACATATGAGTAGCTAGGTCGAGACTAGGTCTAGCCTACGGTCCTTGGTCTCACAAGGCGGTCTAGACTCGTTAGACAAACTCATTTTCTCATGAATAACCAATTGGTCACGGGTGCGAGCCACGAGGAGGGGGAAGGCACAATTAGAACATACTCATCCTTGGAGTATTTACTTCCCTTCCTTGACCACATTTCATGCAAAACTATTTATGTACAAACTAAGTGCAAGACTATAATTATCAACCAACACATATATACGTGAGACAATTGCATGCGGAAATTAAACAAACATGAATTTAAACGTGCAATAAGTTCGACTAATCCTAGCAACACATCAACACCAATAATCCCCAAGTTCCCTGAGGGAACATCCAAGGCACAAAATCCCATCCTCCTCCATATTATACAACAATATAAAAAGAGAAAGAACAGAAAAGGAGAATGAGATAAGAACGTTTATACCAAGCGGTCTTCTAGTCTCCTTTTTGCCTTGGATGGTCAATGTACCTACGCCACTTTGTTAGCCAAACACATGTATATACAATGCAATATTTTTGGACTTTTTGAAAATTTTCAAGTTTTAGGCATTTTTGAAAATTTTCTAATATTTACAAGTAATATATACAAAAATGTATGTTTTGTGCAAAAATTTACAAATATGTACAAAGTAGATATTTCCCTCCCCACACTTGAAATTTACATTGTCCTCGATAGAACAAAGTGTAGGGGGCGAATTTGGAAAATAAAGAACATATTTTTGTAAAGATTTTTGAAATTTTTCAATTTTTAAAATTTTCTCAATTTTACAAGTATATATGTATATATATTTACAACAATTTACAAATGTTATTTACACACATCCACAAGGCGGATATTTCCCTCCCCACACTTATTTTTCGCATCGTCCTCGATGGGACTAATATAGGGAGAGAATTTGAAAAATAACGAACGTATTTTTGTGTTTTTCAAATTTTTGAAAATTAAATGCGTATTTTTGGATTTTAAATTTTTTGAAAAAGAAATACATGTTTTTGGTATTTTTAATATTTGAAAAATAAGGACATTTTTTGATGTTTTGAAATTTAATGTTCTCTCCCCACACTTGTTTATTTACATCGTCCCAAGAGGAACACGTGTAGGGATTAAACCGAATTAAAAGACATGTTTTTTTGTTGTTTTGTTTTTTTTTTCAATTATTTTTTTTTTTTGGCAGTGGTAAGTATTCCCGCCTGTCATGCGGGTGACCCGGGTTCGATCTCCGGCAACGGCGCCAAAAACTTGATGGGGTTTTAGAGAACCGCAAGCGCACGGCGTGTTATAGCACTTGGGGGTCGAATCCACGAGGAGCAAGTAGAGTACTGTGGACATGGGCCACAGGCCGGTCTGTGGATTTGGGCCACCTACCGATCTGCGGTGACGGGCCACCTGCATATGCCCAGCTGATCTGTGGACAATGGCAGCGGTCTTTTAAAAGCCACGCTCGGCGGCGTAAAAATGCTTTCGACCGAATCGTTTTAGATCGGTCGGTTTCGTTTCGGTGAAGGTCTTGAAACGGTTAGAGATGTTCGTAGTCGCCACCAAGTATTTGTGGGATGCCTGGAACCCGTTCAAATCCACTTTATACCTCGGTCAAACGAAGCACAAAGTAGTGTTTGACATAGGTACAAAAGATAAGGATTCGTCTCCCTTTTAGCATTCTATGCCTAAAATGACTCTCGTGCGCCCTGGATAAGGCCATCCACTATCCAAAGGTTCTGAGTAAGGGTTGAGGGTACGTATTGGGAAGCCCTTTAATCGGACACCCAACCCCGCCCGCGTTAGCGGCCTCTACTGATCGATCGTGGTTGTTTAAGTGCAAAAGTTGATAAAACGGTGTAAATGCATGAATGCGCATCCAAAAGTTTAACCTAACATGTGAGCTTTCTAAGTCGGTTTGTTAATCAAAATATCAAGCATAAGATGTCAAGTTGGATTTAGATTGATTTACATGTGAAAACGAAAATTAAACATCCATTTACCAAGTTCGGGGTATGATGCTTAACACGATCCATTTATTGAAAAAGGGTGTCAAATGATAAAGTGTAAAAACGTAAGCTTGTCAATCTGATCCGTCATGTATTCGGATTAACCGTAATCGGGATCGTCCTAGACAAGTATCAAAATGGGACAGAACAGTGTCAGGCAGCCCTGTTAAGGCGCGAGCCTATTGGCGAGATAAAGGGCTATGCCCTGGTTTTGAAAGATGGAAACAGACGGCCGCTTGGGGCGCGAGCCATGAGCCGACCTAAGGGGGCATCTCCTGGTTCTTGAAAAGGTTATTTAAAACCATATTTATGATAAAAGATTTGCAAATTTTGTTTACATGACTTGGAATAATTATTATTATGTTAGTAATATTCATTGTCGGATTCGCAAGTTTGAAAAGTATAATTTATAAATAAAAATGTAATTTTTTTGATATGAACTAAATATGTTAAGTTCATTTATTTGTAATTAGTCGATATTTATCACCGTACTCGGATTAAACCAACATGGTATAAAGAACCAAGGATGATTATGAATCATGACTAATATGTCTACAAATGTAAACAAATGAGAAAAATGGTAAATAAAATAAAAGGTGTTTAAAATACCCTTTCATTTGTAAGTAACCAAATAATATCATCGAGTCACGGAATAAACCGTCATGGTATAAAGAACCAAGGATGATTTTTGTCATGGTCAAAATATGTTTATCATAAAAATGAATTAAAATGGTAAATAAAAGAAAAGGATTTCCTTTAAAATGTAATTAACCAATTAATATGACCGAGTCACGGATTAAACCGTCATGGTATATGGAACCAAGGGTGATTATAATTTATGGCTAAAACGTTTGTCATAAAAATGATTTGAAACATTTGAAATGGTAAAAACCGATTACAAATAAGAAATGAATAAAGAGGAAAGACGAGAAAAAACACGGATGAGTCTAACCCGGACACCCACAAGAGGCGCGAGCCTCCCTGCATAGCAAGGAGCTCCTGTCTCAGGCCAAAACACAGTTTTGCTCGTCTAACCTATATTTGAATCGTGTTATGCATTGTTCATGCATATAAACTCATGAAAACAGTAAAGACATGAAATAAGTGAGATATTTACACCCTCAAACTTGCGTGTATTGATGTTTACGAAGTAGACGATTTTGGAGACGGTTTTCTCGTTGTGACTAATCGCGATTAAAGAAGTTTAAAAAGGTGCCTTAAAAAAGGATTTTGATTTGAAAATATGTTGATTAAAACATGTTGATTAATGAGTTGAGTTGGTCGAATGGGTCGGTCGAATGCACGGCGACGGTACCAAACAAAATGTGTAAGGCTTTTGTTTACGATCGGTAGGTCGTAAACACGTGTCGATTTTGTGACTTAGGAAGTCGGGTCTAGAAATTTAAGGGAGAAGGAGGGGGCGGACTCTCGCGTGAGGATTGTGTTATATGATGGTTGGTATTTATAGAGAAATGTGGGTTGGTAGGTCGGTTGATTTTGCTTAGAGGCTAAGCAGATGGCCTAAAGAGGCGCGAGCCACCTCGTGATGGAAAGGGGTGTATTGTCCCTTTTAATTTGGACGTGGCCAATTCTCCATCCATTGTTGATATGTGGCATTCATATAAGATGTCGTGTAACAATATGGGCATCTAATAAGATGATTTTGGTGTTACTTGAGGTAGGTGTTTTGTGTGCTTTACTCGGGTTTGACCCGTGTGAGTCGGGATTTGAATTTCGAGTCTGTTTTTGGCCCGGTATCGGTTTTGACTCTAATTAGGGTCATTTTAATGGAAATGACATGATGAAAACATTCATGGAATTATTTTCGACATTTGGGATTTGAGTTGACTCGGTTTGACTCGAGTTGCGGGTTTCTGAGTCGGTTTTGGGTCAGAAGACGGTTTTAACCCTAAATAGTGTTATTTTAATACAAATGAAGTTAGAAAACCATTTTTGAAATCATTTTTCATATTCGAGTAGCGCATTAAACCGTCTCATGCATAGCCAATCCACGCACGCATATCAAAAACACGTTATAGTCCGATCATCATCGGGTGGATTTTGGAAGGTGCAGATACTGGGTATCTACAGAGCCCCCACTTTGAGTGAGGCTTGGACAGGGCGAAAGTCAAAGTATAATCTCCAGGTCAATCGAAGATTACAACCTGAAGACCATTGCGACTTCGAGGCGACTCAAAAGGGTTTGAGCCAAGGACCTGCCGTCGGGAAGGGCGACGTCGAGGCGAATCGATGATTCGAGTCAAGGACCTGCCGTCGGGAACAGTTTCGAGTCTGTCGAATTCCGATTCGGGTCATTTAAAGTCCCTTAGACTACGTAAAAAGGCTCGCCGGCCATAAGAAGGAGTCATACTTGAGGCATCTTCGGGATATGTCCTTGAATCTTTTGCGCGCAAAGGCTCGCCAGCCGGTGTTGAAGGTGGTGCATTTTAAGGCTCGGCAGCCATAGGAAGGAGTCATACTTGAGGCATCTTCGGGATATGTCCTTCAATTGTTTGCGCACAAAGGCTCGCCAGCCGGTGAAAAGGAGTCGTACCCGACGCATCTTCGGGATACTTTCTTGAGTTGTATCTTATTTGCGGACAAAGGCTCGCTAGACATATGCAATGTAAGGCTCGCCAGCCATACTCAAGGTACGTTTTGAGGCTCGCCAACCATTGATGGTCGGATGATCGAATGTGGGAAATAGCCTGAAACATCGGGCTTATTCCAAGATATTGTCTGGTAATGACTTCCAACCAGGTTGACGGTGATAGGTTCGGCTAGGGAGCAACGAACTCCAACTTGATGGGTGCCCTAAACGAGCTCCATTGGGATAAATCATTTGAGCAAGGCTCTCTGGAAAACCATTTAGGGAGAGCGCCGCATCGGGATCATGAATGATGTTGTGAGGATCTTTGAAAGACCTGTGGGACTTTCATTTGAAAATCGGCACTCACTGGAGAATTAGAAACTTCTCAGGACTCGCCGGGGATATGAGTTGTCGCTCGCTGGAAGGTACCGTATGCCATGTAATCGGCGGGGTTAAAGCTCTTGGACTTGATGGGTCGCCGTTTGTTGGGAAGAACCCAATACTCAGTCGGAGTGAGTTTGTCTTCTCCAGATTACGTGTATGGTTAGTGACCACACAAATCCGCAGTCGCATAGACAAGCACGTTGAATGCAGGCACGTAGGCACATAAGCATGTGAGCAGTTAGCATATAAGCAACTAGCATGTAATATCTCACATGAGGGGGGAGAGAAGTTTTGAAAGTTTTGAAGTTTAAAGGCGAGTCTTGTTACTCGTAGATCTGTGATTTAATAGATTGGAGACACGTGACCGTTGCGACATTGACTCACACGCACGCATACCGACAAACTGTCATATAGGATGTCGTGAACGTGATGCAAATTCAGTGTCGACACGACGCAAGGGTGACTCTGACAGACTTTGCACATGTAAGTGCAACTCCTGGCCAAGAAAGGGTGACAACGCGTATCAAATCCCTGGAGTAGAAGGTTCGCTCGGCTGGGGAACACGAATTGATTATCTTCTTCAGACATCATTTGCCTTCGCTTGCTTGTTTTGAGATCCCTTCTCGAGTTTTGATGATTCGGAGAGCGGAACCAAGACCTTGTCATTGTCCGGACCGAGCACTAGGCTATGGGCGGTTTTATTTTGGACTGTAGTTGAGACTCAAAAGATGTTTGAGGACAAAGGATGGGTGGCGTCTTGAAAGAGAAGCCCCCAGTAAAGAAGTATAAGATTAATTTTTGCAGCTGGGTGGGCTGTTTTGAGGATTGATGTTGATGGTTGAGATTGAAATGGGTGTGCGGTTGCGTCCTTGTTGGGGGACTGCCTACGTATTCGCGTGTTTGCGAAATCAAACCAGATCGTAGTTCTGAGTGTGTGTGCCTAAGCGAGTTGTTAGGACCTTAAAGTGATTTTGAGATGTATGGTTGTGTCCTCGTAATAGGACTGCCTACGTATTCGCGTGTTTGCGAAATCAACCAGAACGTAGTTCTGAATGTGTGCCTAAGGGAATTGTTAGGACCTTAAAGTGATTTTAAGGTGTATGGTTGTGTCCTTGAAGGACTGCCTACATATTCGCGTGAAGTGAAATCAATCCAGATCGTAGTTCAGGATGTGTTTGTGCCTAAGCGAGTTGTTAGGACCTTACAGTGTGAGGGTCACGACGGTAAATTTCGTCTGGTGACTCGTCTGAATGTGTGCCTAAGCGAGTTGTTAGGACCTTAAAGTGTGGGGGTCACGACGGTAAAAGCTGTTTGGCGACTCGAAAATTGATTTGAGAGAATCCCTCCTTGATCATGAATCGAAGAGGTGTAATTTGTGAAAATGTTCCCTATCATGTGAGCACACTAAAAAGTGGACCCTAAGGGTAGACTAGGTATGTCCCGTTCTCGGTAGCAAAGCATTCGAGGACTTCTTATCTGGGTCAGGGTGAAAATGGTTTTGACATATGAAATGTGGAGCTTGGTAATAATAGATTTGTTTGACAGATAAAATATGGAGTTGAGGGTCACGACGGTGAATTCCTTTTGGTGACTCGAAGGTTGATTGGATAGAAATCCCTCTTCATCATGAATCTAAGAGGCGTAGTTTGTTAAAATGTTTCTTGTTATGTGAGCACACTAAACAGTAAACTCTAAGAATGAAATGGGCATGTCCCGTTCCGAGGAGCAATCCTTTTGAAGACTCCGTATCTGGGTTAAGGTGAAAATGGCTTCGGCATTTTGGAATGTGAATCTTGGTAATAAAAGGTTTGTTTGACAGATAAAAATCCGGAGTTTGTATTTTGTGGTGTTTAGGCCGATGGGTTACGACCTGTAATGTTGTGCGGAATGGGGTCTCAAGCTTGATGTGGCCTGAGCACGAAATGCCTGGTAATTAATGTGGGATCAGATTCCCATGTCTGGACCTTAAATGTTAAGGTGTGATATTACGAGCTTGAGGGGAATCCTCAGAAGCCTAGATAGTTCTCCCTATAACAGTCTCTAGAAGGACTTAGGGGTGAAGCAGTGTTGGTTATGATCTCGAGGGGAATCTTCAGGATCCTAGATAGGTTTCCCTGTAGCAGTCTCTAGAAGGACTTAGGGGTGAAGCAGTTTTGGTTGAGGTTTTAGTGTTTGGTGTTTGGGACTTGTTGGTCCGTGATTTTGTATTTTGGATTTATTGGCCTTGGTCTTTGGACTTGTTGGTCCTGGACTTGGTGTTTTGGACTCATGGGTCCTGGGCTTTGGACTTGTTGGTCCTGGACTTTGTGTTTTGGACTCATGGGTCCCGGGCTTTGGACTTGTTGGTCGTGGACTTGGTGTTTTGGACTCATGGGTCCTAGACTTTGGACTTGTTGGTCCTGGACTTTGTATTTTGGTGTTGGACTTATTGGTCTGAAGTTTGAAAAGTGACGGTTTAATTCCGTTATTTGAAATTGTGGGAAAATAAGGAATCTTGAATTCCGTTATTTCATTTTTGTTTGAAAAAGGACGGTTTTAAATTCGTCATTTGAAATTGTGGGAAAATAACGAATCTTGAATTCCGTTATTTCATTTTTGAAAAGCGACGGATTTGCATTTCGTCATTTGAAATTGTGGGAAAATAACGAATTTTGAATTCCGTTATTTTATTTTTGAAAAGTGACGGTTTTGCATTTCGTCGTTTGGAATTTGTGGAAATAGCGAATTTAAATTTCGCTATTTCATTTTTTGTTTTGGCTTTAGCCCAACATTTTGTTAGACGTTTGTTTGTGCTTTTTGGGATTTCGGCCTTTCGAGAAGGTTTTCAATCTGGTTTTATTTTGATTTTGGCTTAGGCCTTGGCTTCGGCCTTGGCTTTGGTTTTTGCCTTTGTTTTTGCTTGGATTTGCTTTGGCATTGGGTGAATGACTTTTGGCTTGGGCCTTTGATTTTGGCCTTTCGCTTTGGCTTTGGGTGAAAGGATATTAGCTTGGGCCTTTGATTTCGGCCTTTCGCTTTGGTTTTGCTTTGGATATATTGGTTTTTTGTCGTCCTTCGTTCGAGGAAGGTAGAGGTGCAGACAAGGATGTACCCGTTGGTGAGAGGTTGATATTTGGTGATGGGATGTTTTTGTGGGGAATGAGCTTGCCTTCTGTCATTGACCATGGACAAGGAGATGTTCTGGTTTGTCGTAGGATCCCTTTGAATGAGAGCTCGTTCTAGATCGGGTGCTAATGAAAGGTTTCTATTGCCAGACATGGAAGAGGTAAAGAGATGGACACGGAGTTTCGAGTCGTCTGCTTACTCGGTACGGAACGTCACTCGAGTGTACTCACATTTAATTGGAACATATTGTTTGTTTTAAATCAATTCTCGAATCAATTCTCGTTGTCAACGGGAAATGGTAAAGGGGAGAATATATGATAGTAGGAAATTGTGCTTTTATTTAGATAAATAAGAGTTTAGCACAGACTCGATGAATATATGTGACTCATGGCCCCCAGTTGTCATTTAGGAATAAAAGGACAGACACTAGGATAGATATGAGAAAGCCTAAGACTCGGACTCGGACTTGGACTCAATCGTATATACGAACTCCTAATCATCATGTTCCTCCTCGAAGGTCTCTTTCGCAGCATCCAGCGGCTTGAATATCTGGTCTTGAGCATTGACCCACTTGAGCACTTCACTCTCATTGTTGGGAATGATATGAGGACAATAGTCCAAGAGGCTTTTGATACGTCGTTATGTACCAAAAATAAATACCTAAGTACAACTAACAGAAGTCAGCGGTAAGTAGGGTCGATCTCCACAAGGAGTCGGTCACTATTCACTTGTCTACTCGGTCTGTCTAATGTCACTAATGGGGGTTTTAAATATTTTGACTAAACTAGAGAGGCTAAGGCAAGAGTGATAAAGACAAGAGAAATTAACAGTAAGAGAAAGGGAAATTAGGATTTCGGGTCATGAATGAACGTAGTCAATTGCAGCTAAGGGCACAGATTAGTCGATGTGTCGGTCTAAGGGGCAATGAATATCTCCTTTCGGTTTCAATTCACCCTAAAATGCTATTAGCTTAACTTTCGCCCTCACTAAAGCATCCTATTGTTCACTGCGGGTCTCACCTCTTCCAACCTTTCGGTCTAGGTCACGGCTTACCTAAATGAAAAGGCTAAATGCTTCGAATCAACTAGCAGGATACAGTTATAGCAGCGATTATCAACATAGACTACAACGACAACGACGAATCTATTAACCTAATCAGCAGTTAACAACAGTCCATTGACTACCCTAATCCTAGCAGAAAGAATTAGCTAGACATAATTAAATAAGCAAGAACAAGAAATAAAGAAGAAGTAAGCATTAAAATAAGAGTAAGGGAAAGAATGAATTACAGAGATAAATCCGGAATTAAAGAGGAACAAAGTAACAGTAACAGTGTATTGGAATAATAAGAGAGGAGAAGCCCCCTTCAACTGACGTCCTAACTCTCCTATTTATAAGAAAATAAGATTTATTTAACCTAATCGACGGAAATAAACTAAAAGCCCAGCCCGTAAGAGAATCCACTCGATCGAGTGGTTTTAAACCACTCGATCGAGCAAACTCAGGCTCAAACCGTTCGATCGACCAAACAAAGTGCTCGATCGACTAAACACTAATATGGAACTGTTCGATCGACCAACTAAAGTACTCGATCGACAGATTATTTGACCTAAAACCACTCGATCGACCAGTTAAGTACTCGATCGAGTGAATCTTGACTTCAGCAGCTCATTAATCTCGTTAGTTTGACTTTGACTTGTCCTTTTAACTCCCGAGACAGCTTCACGCATCCCAAGACAGCAATAATTCCGCTCCAAATTCACTCTTCCTCCAAATGCATGCAAAACGGACGGTAAAAGGCCCGATTTCACTACTTTCTGGTTCATTCCTGCAAATAAGACAAAATAAACCAAAGTAGCATATTCGGGGCATTTCGTAGCATAAAACTACGAGAAAAGCATAGAAATACGTGCATAAAAAGGCTTAAAAAGACTATATAAAATGCACGTATTAAATCTCCCCAAACCAAACCTTTACTCGTCCTCGAGTAAACTAAATGCAAACTAAAGGAACGGAAAAGATAACTCAGAGCTAGCTACAAATGCCCACTTAAACCAATTTAATGCAAGCAAACTAACACTTATAGCAAACAGTTAAATGCAAACGAGTTGTAAGATGTTTATAATAAAGCTGAGTCGTCGACCTCGCAAGACCTTTAATAATGGACTCTCACGGGTCACTCTTCTCTCATGAAGCAAAGGGTGAACATATATATGTAAGAGAGAAAGAAAAATAGTCGCTCACCTAGACTACGACCCACATAAACATGCATGCAACTAATATGATAGACAATTCTAGCTACCAAACATACATTCCAACCAAACGAGGTCCTGTCACAGCCGAGGGCTTACAAAAATATGGTAAAGTGAGGCAATGGGTAAGAAAAAGCAAAACATGTTATGGGAATGTGGAGGTATAGGTGATCAAGCTAGTACCTAAACAGAACCAAATGACAGCATCCATTTCTTAAGCAATTATGAGATAAGCGCATATGCCCTTCAATTGGCACAAAACTCACCAAACCGAACTGAAAATACTCCTCAATAAATGTAAATAAAGCATAGGAGTGAAACCATCAACCAAACAACATCTTTTTTTTCTTTCTTTTTCTTTTCTTTTTTTCCTTCGGTTTCTTCTTTTTTTTTCTTTTTTTTCGAATTCCCTTTTTTTTTTCATTTTTCACATTTTTTTTCATCAACCTCCTTTTCTTCATAAATTACCAACTCCGAATCAACAGATACAAGCCAAACTTGGCAAAATGAAATATATACCGCAAAACATACACTAAACTAGCTTGACAAGGCAGGCTAAATTTGGAATGTAGCTAAGGGTCAACAGGCAAATTTGGCTAATGTGGAGTTAAATGGGTAAAAATGAAAGAAAGGGAAACTGTAAGCACCTCCGGCCTGCATGTGACACCAACCACTAACCCGAATGTATGACGGCAAAAAGCAATTAAATTTCATATATGTGCAAATTCATGAACATGTTATGCAAGGAGTAAATACTCACAATCCTACATGAAACCGATCACAAATGACACCAGTTTATAAGGCTCTGATCCTTAGAAATTATAAGTAGGTTGCCAAAATTTCAGGTCAAGTCTCACTACTACAAATGAGCACTTGGGCCACGACTAAATTCGTGGCGCAAGTACTAAATTTCCGTGGCTAAATCATTTTGCCACGGGAATAACTTCCGTGGCGCAAGTGGCCGTGGCAATGGGATAGCCACGGGAAAAACAAGAACGTGGCTATTATTGAATTTTTTGCCACGGATTCTCTCGTGGCTAATAAATCCCGTGGCCAAAGAAATTTCCCGTGGCGAAAAAATAATTCCCGTGGAAAACAATATATATGAAAATTAAATAAATAAAACGTAAAATAATTTTTTTATTTTTCACAATGGGTATTTTATCATACACGGAACCGTGACAATCTAGGTAATTGTTTCGTTAGTTAACTTGATTCATTTGAACGTTATTTCGTTTCATGAGTCATGCATTTGTGAGTATCGGAGAGGCTTCCCAGGAGGTCACCCATCCCAACACTACTCTCACCTGAGCACGCTTAACCGTAGAGTTATTTTGATGTGCCACCGAAATTGAATGTTACCTTTGTTGATATAATTAACACTTTGAATGCTTTTAAGTTTATTTTTTTCTTTCAAATCTTACCTTTAGTACTATTTAATTAGATAAATGTTAAATGTTTTACAATTTTTGCGGGAAAAACATTATTTTGGCCGAAACAATTAAATTTTCGACATTAACCTCCTGATTAATGATTTAGACATCATTTTTTGCCCAAGTCAGTAAACCATTTTCTCCAAAAAGTAAAATTAATTGTGTTTCCCTAACATTTTTTTATTTCTTTTGTTTATCGACATACTTATTTTCATTTCTCATGTACTCATTTTTTCGTATATTTTTCTTCGCAAATTCTATTGTATAACCGTTGTACCTGAGATATGAAAATTGAGACCATTTTTTGGTAAAATAATTATCGCTTTTTATAATTAAAGGTCTATTTTCCCCAAAGTGATCACTATTAACCAAAAAATAGTCACCTTTTTACCCAAAAACCACGAAAAAGATTATTGTACAAAAGAATCGCTTATTTTGCTAAACTGATTTCTCTTTGTTATGATTTATCCTTTTTTTTCTTAAAATTTTCACATTATTTGCACATGTGACTTTAAATTATTATAATTTATATATATTTTTCCGTGTGATGCGCTCATTTTCAATGAAAAAAAAATTTCAATATTTTTTTTCTCAGCAAGTTAAATTTTACGTAAATTTTTCACGATACCCTCGACTTTTGACAGATTACATATGGTACCCTTTTTTTTTTAAGTTTTTACATATGCTACCTCTGTATTTATGTTTTTCAGTCTCAGAATACCCTTTGACAAACTTCCGTCATAACGCCGCTACTCATATGCCTTGTGACGCCTTTTTTTGTTATCTAATACACTATCAATTCATCATCTAATAATACCTAAATCCTTATTTTGTCTAATAAACTAACATTTAGTACATAAATAATATAACAATAACAACATAACATGCACAATTACTCATCAAATTACTTATAGGAGTAAAGACGTTATGACGAAATTTCCCCAAAGAGTATTCTGGGAATGAAAAAGGTAAACACAAGGGCAACATAAGTAGAAACTTAAAATAAGGAGTACCATGCGTAATCTGGCAAAGTTCGAGGGTACCATGGGAAATTTCCGTAAATTTTATATCAAATTCAAATTTTTCTATAAATATCCTATAAATAAAGTTGGAAATAAAATTTTGAATGAAATAGTTTAACAATATATTAATTTTGGATTTTCAAAGATAGATGGTAAAGAACTTTTTTATTCAATTTGATATGTTATATCTTTAATTGTGATACGATCATTTAAGATTGTTATTCAAGATTATAAAGTTTAATTTAAAAAAGTAAAAGAAATTCACGACTTTAATAAATATAGTATATATTCAAACATTTTTTTTTAAATTTTCAATATTTTGAAAAACCTACAAAACATAAATGTGATCTGTAAAAAATAAAAAAATTAGACGATACACTTTTCTTTGCTTGCATATAAGTTTATAAAATTTTAAAATTTCTTATTAAATTAAATAAAACAATAAAAAATATTAATTAAATAAATCAAAGTGTTTCTAAATTTTTATATTCAAATGTATTTTCATATTATTATATTTAATTAAATTTCATTCAGATTTAAGTCGAAAAAGATACTCGCCATGGGTGTTTGTTGTTCGTGGCTAAAATAATATTTGCCACGGAACAATTCGTGACGAAATAAAATTTCGCCACGGGTGTGACATAGGCCGTGGCTAAAATGATTATTTGCCACGGGTGTAGCCTAATTCGTGGCGGAAGTGACTTTTTGCCACGGGAAAAGTTATCCCGTGGCATAAATTTTTTTCCAAAATAATGAATAAGTTTTTCCCGTGGCTAAGCAAAATTTAGCCACGAATTATGAGTTCCCGTGGCATAATTCGTGGCGCAAGTGATGACTTGTTGTAGTGTCTATATGTTCAGCTAAATTTTAACATTAACTCGTAGATATGCAAAAGACAAAGCTAAAAAGATAATTAGTTTATTGCAAGGCTTAAGCAAAAAGACAATTTACAGTGCAATATCATCATTAAAATCTACCGTTCCGACTCAACCTATATGCTAAAATAAACGTGAAATGTTTTTTGAATTTTTCTAATTTTTCAATTTTTATGAGATTTTAAATTTTATATGAAAAATAAACAACAATTCATATTGAAATTAAACGTGATAACAGAAATGCATATAAAAACAAGATGCAGACACAGATATGGATGCATAACCTCCCCAAACCAAACCGTACAATGCCCCCATTGTACCAAAACATGGAAAGGAAATGCAAACTAAAAGAGAAAGAGAGTAAATGCGGAAAACTCACAAGATAGCGCGAATAAGGGACCTCCCCAAACCGACCATGAACATGGGAGGTTGCTAAAGGCCCGGAATACCGTCTTAGGAAGCAAATCCAAGTCAAAAAATAAAAAAAATAATAAAATAATAATAAAATTTGACACGTCTGTCGTATACCTGTCAAAAATAAACTAACTCAACTAACTATATAGCTAGGGAAGTCAGGTCGATCTCCGCAGGGAGGCAAGATATTTGTAGAAGTCCGTCTATTTGGTCACAAATGGGCGGGGGAAAGGGGGTGTTTGATTTGTTATCTAAACTACGAGATTTAAAGGAAAGAGGAATAAAGGGTAAGAGCAATAAAAGCAGAGCAAAAGGATAAAACTATCAGATAGAGAGGGACATGTCAGGTTTTCGTTCACTACGGTAGTCTAGTGACTCAGCTGTAAATGACTCAGACGAATTAAAGTAAGACGGATGTTGAAAGGTCCTTTCGGTCCACTTTCTATCTGATAGTTTTATCCTTTTTCTCTGCTTTTATTGCTCTTACCCTTTATTCCTCTTTCCTTTAAATCTCGTAGTTAGATAACAAATCAAACAACCCCCCCCCCCCCCCCTTTGTGACCAAATAGACGGACTTCTACAAATATCTTGCCTCCCTGCGGAGATCGACCTGACTTCCCTAGCTATATAGTTAGTTGAGTTAGTTTATTTTTGACAGGTATACGACAGACGTGTCAAATTTTGGCGTCGTTGCCGGGGAGGCAATTGCCCTATTTGTTTTCGTTCCGTTTATTTTATCCGTCTCAAGGAATTTCTATTCCTTGAGGTCGTTCTTATTATTTTCTTTCAGTGTTGTTTATGCCCAGGTCAGACAGGTTTGAATTAGTTTCAGCTGATTCAGAACCGGAGAGATTATTCAAGCATAGACTCCGTCTGCTAAGGAAATCACGAAAAGAAGACTTGAGTACTTTCGAGCCAGAGCTAGATCATCTCTTTTCGCGGAAGACAGTCCGATTTCTACAGTAAAGATGCCAAAGCTTTCCAGTCATTCAGTGCCTAAAGCATCCTCTATTCCGAAGGGTTTCAATCTCCAGACTGAGGATGGTAATACATTCGATATCTGTCCTTCTTATATCAATCTGGTGGAGAGGAATATCTATAGAGGTGTGGCAGGTAAAGATCCGAGGAAGCATATGGAGACTTTTACCGATTACTGTTCTACTATCCCCACCACTAAGGGGGTAACTCAGGACAAGATTAAGGAAGTTCTATTTCCTTTCTCTTTAGTTGATTCACCCGGAGTGGTGATCGACTTGACCGCACAAATTGGGGGTTCTGATTGGGAGTCTCTTGCTCTTGCATTTTACAAGAGATATTTCCCTCCACAACGCACCAATTTGCTGAGGGCCAAGATTACTAGTTTCAGACAGGCTCCCGATGAAAGTTTCTATGAAGCATGGTCACGATTCAAGAAGTTGGTGAGGTCTATCCCTCACCATGGTTTTGACCCATGGTTTCTAGCTAATCAGTTCTACAATGGGTTGTATGACGACCAGAGAGCCATACTTGATGCGACATCTAGTGGAAGATTTCAGGAGAATACAGATGATGATAAGGGATGGTCCCTTATTGAAGAGATGGCGAATCACAAAGTCTTTGAATATGGTAACCCGAGGGATGGGATTAGGACAGTTCATGCAGTTGATAAGCAGGTTTTGGCTCAGCTGGAGACCATGAATGCTAGGTTCGACAAGTTGGAATTACAAGCTGATGGGGAGCCTTAGATGGTCCATGTTCTTACTAGAGGAGAGATCGTTTATTGTGAGAGATGTGGGAGTAATGATGGCCACACTGCTGTTGGTTGTCTTGTAGAGAAGGAACAAGTCCTTGCCTTTCAGCAATATAGGCAAGGAGGGGTTCCTATTACAATAATCAAGGGGCAGTCCATCCCAATCTGAGGTGGACTAGTCAGAATGTGCTCAATCCTACTCCTCCTCCGCACCAGCAGCAACCTTATGTCCCCCCACACAAGAATCAACAAGGCTTTCAAAAGCCCCCTTCTTTTACTCCTCCTAACCATGGTGCATCATCTTCCGGTGGGGTGAGTGAAATTGGTGAGCTTAAGTCTATGTTGCAAGCCTTCACGAAGCAGTGGCAATTGAGTGATCAACAGAAAGACGCGTCCATAAAGGCACTTGAAACTCAAGTTGCCCAATTAGCCACTAATCAGTCCATAAGAAAGCAGGGTCAATTACCGACTCAAAATGAGAAGAATCCACACGAAACGGTAAATTTCATCAATTTGAGAAGCGGTCGTTCATATGAGGGACCGAAATGCAAAATCGGACCCGAGGAGAGTCAGAATCGATGGTGAAACAGTGTTACGCGAAGAAAATGAGTGACGGCAAAGAAAGTGCTCGATCGATGGTTTCGGTGGTCGATCGAGCAGATTTGAGGACGAAAGTGGTCGATCGAGTGAAAATACCACTCGATCGAGTGAACAGAAAGCGAATGGTCGATCGAGTAGTTTTTCTACTCGATCGAGTGATGAGCAAAATGGAGTTGCTCGATCGAGTGAAAAAACTACTCGATCGAGTGATATTGATGAAGATTCTACTCGATCGAATGGGTATATTGGTCGATCGAGTAGTTTTGATGACGGGAAGCTTGTTCGAGAGCCTGCTAGTGCTCGTTTAAGCGATAAATCACCGGAAAGACCTCGTTCGAGAGGTAAGAAGCGTCCAAAGGATACAGAACTTGCTCCGGAAGATACATTGGAAGAGAGAAACAAGGGACTCGAGATACCTATCACGGTTCCCTTCCCGAGGCGGTTGCAGAATACTAAGGCCAATCAACAATTCGGCAAATTTGTCGAACTCAAAAAAGCTTGGAAGTCACTTTGTGCCGTTCATTTGAGTTCTTGACAAAAGGTACCCTCTTATCTTAAGGTTATGAAAGAAATTCTATCGCGTAAGAGGAGTATTAGTGATAGTTAGACTGTAGCTTTGACTGAGGTGGGGTCAGCCCTATTTCAAAAAAGTTACCTCCTAAGCAGTCAGACCCGGGTAGTTTTTCAATTCTGTGTCGTATCGGTAACTATTTGATTGATAATGCGCTATGCGATTTAGGCGCTAGCGTAAGTGTCTTATCGCTGTCTCTGGCTAAGAGACTTGGTTTGACAAAGCTGAGTTGCACTAACATGACAGTCCAGATGGCCGACCGTAGTATATCACGGCCACTAGGCATAGTAGAAGACGTACCTGTGAGGATCGGGAGGTTCTTTATTCCCGTTGATTTCGTTGTCTTAGACATCCCCGAAGATGCACACACCCCTATTATTTTAGGGAGACCATTTTTGTCCACTGCCCGTGCAGTTATAGACGTCGGGGCAAAGACTTTGACCTTTCAGGTAGGGGACGAGGAGCTGATTTTTCATCAGTCTAAGTCCCGGAGGGCTCCCATGCAAGCTCAGCCTTGCAATGTCCTCTCTTCTATTGACCCTATTATTGACACTCCATATGAAAATTGGAGTATTGTGCTGCAATTGTTACCCCTCCGCCTCAGACTGAGAGCAAAAAGGAGGAAAGTTCGTCTGTTTTCTTTGCTGTAGGTACAGATGAAAGCAATGAAGGAGCTGTCAAGGGTCATGGTGCAATTACTGTCAATCAAATTGGAAATGATGACGCTATAGCCGGTGATAGAGGAGCAAGGACGAGGAAAGTTCGCGCTTATGTGGATGTGAACTACTCCCCTCCTACCGTTTCAAATGATAATTCATGCTCATGGAAGTTGAAGAGGACAGTCAATGTTGCGGAGGTGACGTCCTCCAGTTAGGAGCCCTTCAAGGGGCTACTGAATTGCATTGGGAATTAAACGGGGAAATGCCCCGTGTAACACTTTGTAATAGATAATTTTTAAAATTTTCCGTTGAATTTGTTTTATTGCTTTTAATTAGGACAATTAGTTTTAGACAATTTTTAGCGTAGATTTAAGACTATAGACTGTTCTTATGCGTATTTGGTATTTTGGGAAAATTTTGCACATGTTTTTATGCAGGTTTAGGGAAGTTTCTACGCATTCCAAGGAAGAAAAGACGAAATTCAAGAGCTTACGCGAGAAAAGTCCTCGATCGAGTACTTTTTGTACTCGATCGAGTGAAAAAAAATGGTCGATCGAGCACTTCTTCCAGTCGATCGAGAAAAGCAATAAGTGGGACTTCTCGATCGAGTAGTTTTTTACTCGATCGAGCAGATGGAGCATCAAAAGTGCTCGATCGAGTGGTTTAAAACCACTCGATCGAGTGAAAATGAATAGGACGCAGGGAGTTATTCTTTAAACTCCTAACTTTTGTTTTCTATTTCATTTAACCCCATTTTTTCGTCTAAACACCCCCTAATTGCGATCAATTCATCCCCAAATCCCCAATTTTCTTGCCCAATCTCCAAATCCGCCTCCTACAATCTGTTACTTGTCAATTAATCTCTCATAGCCCCATATTTCCCCCTTAATTTGTGTTCATTCACACGGTTTTTAAAGCGGGTTAGGGTTTGCGGTTTTGTGATCGAAAAATCGCCTCTTTTGCTTGTTTGATTGAAGATTAATTGCATTTGTAGGTTGTATTCCACAAGTAAGTGTTTCCTCTAGCTTCATTGCATTTTAATTTCCTTATCTTTGCATTTTTATGAGGAAAAATCGGAATTAGGGCTCGAAATTCCTGTTTAGTCGAATTTCTCGACTTAATTTGTCATTGTATGCCCTTACTTATCTTGCTTGATGATCAAATCCCCTTTCCTCGTTGTTGTTGCATGTTTAATTCGAATTTTCCGCGATTTTTGCGATATGGGTTCAGGACAGTCGAAATTTTCGACTGTCATTATGGTCTTTGTTGCTGTAATCTGCCTAGTAACTTTATTGTTGCTTAGTTGTTGTTGACATTACCTGTTATGACCGCCTTATCGCCAATTACATGCTATTAGGGGTATTTCAGTCGAAGTTTTCGACTGTCAGACGGGCTTATAAGCTTTCATGCCTTGATTAACCTCAGTCATTGCTTACACTCTTCTCATTGTTAATCGTCATCCCGTCCCCTATCACCATTTGCATGCTATGATTCGAATTTTTAAGGAATGTTGGGAATTTCAAGGGTTGAAGTCGAATTTTATTTGTTTGGGGATATCAATCTTTGTCACATGCTTTGATTTCGTCTTTGTTTTAGCCTCTGTTAGCCATTGTTTTCTTATAATACCCCCTGCCCTTTGCTTACAGGATGGAGTCTAGTACTTTACCTTCTACCAGTACCACCTCTAGTCCATCTTCGAGTGAGACAGTGGCCCCTGCTGTTGCCACTGCCTCCGCCTTAGTCACCACTGCAGCCCCAGTGTTTCTAGTTTCAGCTGCAGAGACAGTTTTTGCTCCAGCTAGCTCAGTTCAGGCTGCCTCTTCCTCTACGGTCACCACCACTGCTAGCACTGCTACTAGTTCTTCTTCAGTGGTGGCCACAACAACCACTACCTCTGCACTAGCCTCTACTTTTACACCTGTGGCGGACTCGCCAGCAGCCGCAGCTGCCTTTAGAGCAGCCCTGGTTCCTCACACCGTCGCTGCACGGGCTTCAGCTCTGAGTTCCATAGGCCGGGGTCGTAGATAGTCTCGAGCTACGCCAGCTCCTGTTACCTCTACGTAGAGCCAGTTGGTTATTTTTTATTTTTTATTTCTTTTTGACTTGGATAGTACTCGAACAGTGGTCGATCGAGTGAATGGGCATCCAAAACTGCTCGATCGAGAAGAATAACAGTCGATCGAGTAGTTCTCTCTTTGCAGGTGCTCGATCGAGTAAAATAATCACTCGATCGAGTGGATTTAGCAACAAAAGTGCTCAATCGAGTACAAAAAGTACTCGATCGAGTAATCCTCAGTGTGTTCCTGCAAAAACGCAATAAAAACAGCCCACAAACTAACAAAACAAGCATACTGAGATAGTCTATGGTATGGAAACCATTTATTACAACTGAAATGAAATAAAAACTCCGGGTTGCCTCCCGGGTAGCGCTAGCTTCAGTCAGGTCCCAGCTCGACCTTTTTTTCTTCGAGCCTCTCTAAATAGTCATAATCAAAATAGCTCAAAACGCGCAAAATTAAATCGTACATCTGCGCATGTGCTACATAGAAATGTAAGTAGCACCACAGTGGAATAAAGAAATAGGAAATAAAATTGTACAACCGTTTAAGCCTAACAAATTTCCTATGTGAGCTCCTAAATTTATCCACAAAATATAGGAGCGCGGGAGCAGTAGACGATAAATTGGGGTCTCGTTTCAGATTAACGAAATTAAAATAATAAGGACGGTGAAAAATCGTTAAATTATACGACCTACTGGGAGGGGGCAAAGCATTGGAACGCGCAGTATAAATTAAACGAGGCAATTTACTATTTAAACAAACAATAAACAAATTATCGTTTACTACCTCGGGTTGGTTGCTCTCAACGATGGAATCATAGATAAAAGAATTTATTACCTCTTCCGTCTTTGGGAGCAATTACACTCGATTGCTTCTTCGTCAACCTCCTCAGTGGATTTCATCCCGTAAATCTCAGCCTCAAGTGCATCCAACTCGGCCTTGAAAAGGGGTGATTCACCGTAACCATTATCATCATCAAAATCGTCATCTAGAACGAACCCAAGTGACGAATCAAAGCTCCCACTGGCCAACTCACTCGATCGAGCAGAATTATCACTCGATCGAGTACTTTCCTCCTGCGTTTCACTCGATCGAGTAGAAATATCACTCGATCGAGAACCTTCTTCTGGAAATTCACTCGATCGACTAAAATAAGTCACTCGATCGAGTGATTCTTCCTGTACAGCGCTGAAATCTTCGTGTAAGCTCTTGAAATATGATAGAAATTCGTCGTCCAAGTCATATAAATCATCCTCAACATCGGGCAACACGGGTTCTTCAGGGGAAAAACCGCTCTCGGTAAAGTATACCTCTTCTGGTTGCCAACTATCCAACTCAGCTACTAACTGAGCAATTTCAGACTCGAGCTTATCAAATCGCGCACAAGTGCGTCTATCATCATCTTGCATTTGGAATGCAAGTGTCTCCAACAAAGATTTCAGCTCTGCAAGCTCTTCTTTCTGTACATCAGGAGGATCTTGTTACGGTGGCCATTGATAGGGTGGATGTGGCGGCACAACTACAGGGGAATGGCTAACACGTCCCCAACGCTTGAACTCGTAGACCGCGTCATTTTCAGCTATACAAAGAACTGCATTGTGCTCGTGAGAACCACATCTCCCATGATAAATCACCTGTTGCGCCATATAATGGGACATAGGTGATGGGTCAAAGGTACTCAAGTCTTCCCTTTGACGATCTTTCACCTAGAACTGTCTAGGTAGTACCTGTAAGGCCTATCAAAACAGCACTAAAGAAAAAGATTAGAACTGCCTCAAGGGAAAAATCCCCTGAGGCTAAAAACAGACAGAATTAAACAAATAAATAAATAGTTGCCTCCCCGGCAACGGCGCCAAAATTTGATACGGTCGTTATGTACCAAAAATAAATACCTAAGTACAACTAACAGAAGTCAACGGTAAGTAGGGTCGATCTCCACAGGGAGGCGGTCACTATTCATTTATCTACTCGGTCTGTCTAATGTCACTAATGGGGGTTTTACATATTTTGACTAAACTAGAGAGGCTAAGGCAAGAGTGATAAAGACAAGAGAAATTTACAGTAAGAGAAAGGGAAATTAGGATTTCAGGTCATCAATGAACGTAGTCAATTGCAGCTAAGGTCACAGATTAGTCGATGTGTCGGTCTAAGGGGCAATGAATATCTCCTTTCGGTTTCAATTCACCCTAAAATGCTATTCGCTTAACTTTCGCCCTCACTAAAGCATCCTATTGTTCATTGCGGGTCTCACCTCTTCCAACCTTTCGGTCTAGGTCACGGCTTACCTAAATTAAAAGGTTAAATGCTTCGAATCAACTAGCAGGATACAGTTATAGCAGCGATTATCAACATAGACTACAACGACAACGACGAATCTATTAACCTAATCAGCAGTTAACAACAGTCCATTGACTACCCTAATCCTAGCAGAAAGAATTAGCTAGACATAATTAAATAAGCAAGAACAAGAAATAAAGAAGAAGTAAGCATTAAAAATAAGAGTAAGGGAAAGAATGAATTACAGAGATAAATCCGGAATTAAAGAGGAACAAAGTAACAGTAACAGTGTATTGGAATAATAAGAGAGGAGAAGCCCCCTTCAAATGACGTCCTAACTCTCCTATTTATAAGAAAATAGGATTTATTTAACCTAATCGACGGAAATAAACCAAAAGCCCAGCCCGTAAGAGAATCCACTCGATCGAGTGGTTTTAAACCACTCGATCGAGCAAACTTAGGCTCAAACCATTCGATCGACCAAACAAAGTGCTCGATCGACTAAACACTAATATGAAATTGTTCGATCGACCAACTAAAGTACTCGATCGGCTGATTATTTGACCTAAAACCACTCGATCGACCAGTTAAGTACTCGTTCGAGTGAATCTTGACTTCAGCAGCTCATTAATCTCGTTAGTTTGACTTTGACTTGTCCTTTTAACTCCCGAGACAGCTTTACGCATCCCAAGACAGCAATAATTCCGCTCCAAATTCACTCTTCCTCCAAATGCATGCAAAACGGACGGTAAAAGGCCCGATTTCACTACTTTCTGGTTCATTCCTGCAAATAAGACAAAATAAACCAAAGTAGCATATTCGGGGCATTTCGTAGCATAAAACTACGAGAAAAGCATAGAAATACGTGCATAAAAAGGCTTAAAAAGACTATATAAAATGCACGTATCAGCTTTCATCTCCTTGCAGAAAGAGATGTTCAGGAGGGTTGTTTTCATCACTTGGTTGGCATAGGGATGAAGCTATCAGTTCATGGTTGTCGATCATATTTTGAATAACATGTTTCAGTTTGAAGCATGTTTCAGTGTCATGACCTTTTCCTTGGTGATATTGGCAATAGGCACTGCTGTCCCAGAAACGGGATTTCCTGCTTTCAGATGGGTCCGGAGTGGGCCCGATTGGTTGTAGTTTCCCTTCAGTCACAAGCTTTTGAAGAGCTGCGACATAGGTTGTGTTGAGGTTGGTGAATGTCCTTTGAGAACGTTCAACCTTGCTGTTTGACTTGAGACATACGAGAGGATTGTCTTGACCGCGAGGTGCGACTATGATTTTGCCAGCTTCAATCATATCTTGTATGGCATTTTTTAGGAGGAGACACATCTCAGTGTCATGTCCGCGACCTTGGTGATATTGGCAAAAGAGGTTTCCATTCCATCTTCGACCTCGCTTGTTTGGTAGAGGGTCCGCAGTTGGACCAATTGGTTTGAGCTTTCCTTTGGAGATTAGCCTTTCCAAGGCTGTGGCATAAGGCATACCCAAATCAGGGAAGGACCTATGAGGTCGTCTGGTTTTGTTTGGTGGAGCACCTAAGGAATTGGCTTCAGTGGTTTTGGTAGCCTTCCAACTAGGGTTGGTTTTGTCATTGGCAAGTAGCCGGCTTTCAAGGAGCTTAACCCTTTGCTCAATATCAGAAGAGGTAAAATTCCCGGTTATCATTTTATCCTCAACCTGGGAGAAACGAGTGCTCAAGTTTTCCAAGGTAGCTAGGAGTCAAAGGACCATGTTGTTGGTTTCGGCAGAAGTCATGGTGGATGCAGGTTGATCAGCTTCTTGAGTTTCCGTTTGACGATCGATGGCACCCAAGGGATTCCTATTTGACATAACGATAGGCGTTATAACTTATCTTGGCAAGGTATTGCACAAAAAAAGGCAAGTGCGACACATATGTATAAAAGGCAGTTTTGTTGTGGAGACGCGACAGTGTGACTAGGTTATGAGTTCATTAAAGATTGTGAATGACCTCTTGTGTTTGAACTCTTGGTGCATGACGTTGAACTTAGACTCGAGTGTCGATTTTGGCATAGTGATGCCTAGACAGACGACTTCTGACTTAGTTTGGAGGTTTGTTGCTGGCGTGACGCCGTTGGACAAGACATGTACACAAACTTGACCTTTGATCCGTAATGTAGGGGAAAGACGAATTTAATACCCGAGAGGTTTTGACTCTACTAACGCCAATGAAGATGTCTCGACAATTAGGCGACACGACCTAAACCAGAAGGTAGGTACTAACTTCTGCAGAGACTCGGCGTTATCTAGACGACTGGACTTGAAATCGACTGGACTCCAATCGACTCGAGGCTGAATCGGAGAGGTGGACTGAAATTTTCAAAAATGGAAAGTTTTAAAAAGATTCATATGTCGTTTTATGGACGGCTTCCGAAGAATAGGGATCTTTAGAAGGTCGGCCAGTTGAAAGGGTTGTCTTAGGTTTGTTTTCAAAAGACGGTTTGAGTTGAGATTGCGGCGGCTTAGAAAACAATGTGTTGTTTTCGAAGACGGTTTTGAAGTTCCGAATCACGGATTTGAGAATCGTATTTGGAATTGTCATCACAATGGCCATGAAAACGGTTAAATTTGTTTTCAAAAGATTTAAAATTGGGTTGAAAATTTGAAAACGGTTAAATTTGTTTTCAAATGATTTGAAAATGGGTTGAAATTTTGAAAACGGTTAAGTTTATTTTCAAAGATTTGAAATTGGATTTGCGATCTGAAAACGGTTAAATTTGTTGTCAAGTGATTTGAAATTGGATTTGAGATCTGAAAACGGTTAAATTTGTTTTCAAGTAATTTGAAATTGGATTTGAATTTGAAAATGGTCAAATTTGTTTCCAAATGATTTGATTTTGAATTTGAAATTTGAAAACGGTTAAATTTGTTTTCAAATGATTAAAATTTGGATTTGAATTTGAAAACGGTTAAATTTGTTTTCAAAGACTTGATTTTGAATTTGAAATTTGAAAACGGTTAAATTTGTTTTCAAATGATTTGAATTTGAAATTTGAAAACGGTTAAATTTGTTTTCAAAGATTGAGTTTGAATTTGAAATTTGAAAACGATTAAATTTGTTTTCAAATGACTTGATTTTGAAAATTATGAGGATTGAACTTGTCATTACGACGGGTTAGAAAACCATTTTAACCTTTGAAAGATGGTATGCAAATCGAAAAGTGTGAGAATAGAAAGTGTCATTATGACGGCTTAGAAAAGCCAAATTTTATTTCGAAAACGAGATTTGAAATTTGGAAAGTTTCACGGGTTGAAATCGTCATTACGACGGTTTGAAAACTGATTTCGAATTTTGAAAATTCGAGGGTAGAATTCGTCATTACGACGGCGTAAAAGGGCGCTTTGAGAATGCAACGATCGGTGAGGGACCGAGGTTTGAAAAGTCCATTATGACGACGTAAGAGGGTATTTTGAAATGGTTTGTGAAAACCAATGTTTGAAATCGTCATTACGATGGCATAAAAAGGTGATGCAACGGTCGGCGAAAGACCGGGGTTTGAAACGGTTGTGAAAAACCGAGTTTGAATATCGTCATTACGATGGCCTAGAAAGGCGTGTTGAAATGGTTATAAAAACCGGGTTTGAAAATCGTCATTACGACGGCCTAAAAAGGCATGCAACGGTCGGCAAAAGACCGAGGTTTGAAACGGCCATTATAACGGCGTAAGAGGGTATTTTGAAATGGTTTGTGAAAACCAATGTTTGTAATCGTCATTACGACGGCATAAAAAGGTGATGCAATGGTCGGGGAAAGACCGAGGTTTGAAACGGTTGTGAAAAACCGAGTTTGAATATCGTCATTACGACGGCCTAAAAAGGTGTTTTGAAACGGTTGTAAAAACCGGGTTTGAAAATCGTCATTACGACGGCCTAAAAAGGTGTGTTGAAATGGTTGTAGAAAACCAGATTTAAAAATCGTCATTACAACGGCCTAGAAAGGCGTGCAACGGTCGGCGAAAGACCGAGGTTTGAAACGGCCATTATAACGGCTCAAAAAGGGTGTTTTTGAAAGTTTGAAAATGACACGGAAGGACTTATGATCAAGTAGCACATAAGCACTCACAGTTTCATTATATTATGCATAATGCTGACACGGGTTTTGACTTACAAGGGTGGGTTACACACCAAGCAATCAAACCCCGATTTGCGAGAGGGATACCAATCCAAACAAAATGTGTAAGGAGGGTGCCCTAGCCTCGTGCTCGAAGGTGATGAAAGCTCTTTGATGAAACAGAAATGTGTAACGTTAATGGTATACTTGACTCAATCGGGATTTAAAACGCGGGGATGAGAAAACTCACGCCGACGAGATGAGCCAATTGGTCGAAAAGGGTTAGGTTATGGGCCCAGACAAGGAACCTGACTTATGACCGTAATATCAATTAATGCACTTTAACCACGACCTCGTTCGAGTTTCACCTATGAGGATCACAAAGACACAAGTGTCCTAGTTTTACCCAGCAGAGTCGCCAATCTGTGGACAAGGGCCACAGGCCGGTCTATGGATTTGGGCCACCTACCGATCTGCGGTCATGGGACACCTGCATATGCCTAGCCGATCTGTGGACAATGGCAGCGGTATTTTGTAAGCCACGCTCGGCGGCGTAAAAATGCTTTCGACCGGATCGTATTAGATCGGTCGGTTTCGTCTCGGTGAAGGTCTCAAAACGGTTAGAGATGTTCAGAGTCTCCACCAAGCATTTGTGGGATGCCTAGAACCCGTTCGAATCCACTTTATACCTCGGTCAAACGAAGCATAAAGCAGTGTTTGACATAGGTACTAAAGATAAGGACTCGTCCCCCTTTTAGCATTATATGCCTAAAATGACTCTCGTGCGCCCTGGATAAGGCCATCCACTATCCAAAGGTTCTGAGTAAGGGGTGAGGGTACGTATTGGGAAGCCCTTTAATCGGACACCCAATCCCACCCGCATTAGCGGCCTCTACTGATCGATCGTGGTTGTTTAAGTGCAAAAGTTGATAAAACGGTTTAAATGCATGAATGCGCATCCAAAAGTTTAACCTAACATGTGAGCTTTCTAAGTCGGTTTGTTAATCCAAATATCAAGCATAAGATGTCAAGTTGGATTTAGATTGATTTACATGTGAACACGGAAATTAAACATCCATTTACCAAGTTCGGGTTATGATGCTTAACACGATCCATTTATTGAAAAAGCGTGTCAAATGACAAAGTGTAAAAACGTAAGCTTGTCATTCTGATCCGTCATGTATTCGGATTAACCGTAATCGTGATCGTCCTAGACAAGTATCAAAATGGGACAGAACACTGCCAGGCAGCCCTATTAAAGCGCGAGACTATTGGCGAGATAAAGGGCTCTGCCCTGGTTTTGAAAGATGGAAACAAACGGACGCTTGGGGCGCGAGCCATGAACCGACCTAAGGGGGCGTCTCCTGGTTCTTGAAAAGGTTATTTAAAACCGTATTTATGATGAAAGATTTGCAAATGTTGTTTACATGACTCGGAAAAATTACTATTATGTTAGTAATATTCATTGTCGGATTTGCAAGTTTGAAATGTATAATTTATAAATAAAAATGTAAAATGTTTGATATGAACTAAATATGTTAAGTTCATTTATTTGTAATTAGTCGATATTTATCACGGTACTTGGATTGGACCGACATGGTATAAAGAACCAAGGGTGATTATGAATCATGACTAATATATTTTACAAATGTAAACAAATGAGAAAAATGGTAAATAAAATAAAAGGTGTTTAAAATACCCTTTAATTTGTAAGTAACCAAATAATATCATCGAGTCACGGAATAAACCGTCTTGGTATAAAGAACCAAGGATGATTTTTGTAATGGTCAAAATATGTTTATCATAAAAATGAATTAAAATGGTAAATAAAAGAAAGGATTTCCTTTAAAATGTAATTAACCAATTAATTTCACCGAGTCACGGATTAAACCGTCATGGTATATATGGAGCCAAGGGTGATTATAATTTATGGCTAAAAAGTTTGTCATAAAAATGATTTGAAACATTTGAAATGGTAAAAACCGATTGCAAATAAGAAATGAATAAAGAGGAAAGACGAGAACAAACACGGATGAGTCTGACGCGGACACCCACAAGAGGCGCGAGCCTCGCTGCATAGCAAGGAGCTCCTGTCTCAGGCCAAAACTCGGTTTTGGCTCGTCTAACCTATATTTGAATCGTGTTATGCATTGTTCATGCATATAAACTCATGCAAACAGTAAAGACATGAAATAAGTGAGATATTTACACCCTCAAACTTACGTGTATTGATGTTTGCGAAGTAGACGACTTTAGAGACGGTTTTCTCGTTGTGACTAATCGCGATCAAAGAAGTTTAAAAAGGTGCCTTAAAAAAGGATTTTGATTTGAAAATATGTTGATTAAAACATGTTGATTAATGAATTGAGTTGGTCGAATGGGACGGTCGAATGCACGGCGATGGTACTAAACAAATGTGTAAGGCTTGTGTTTACGATCGGTAGGTCGTAAACACGTGTCGATTTTGTGACTTAGGAAGTCGTGTCTAGGAGTTTAAGGGAGAAGGAGGGGGCGGACTCTCGCGTGAGGATTGTGTTGTATGATGGTAGGTATTTATAGAGAAATGTGGGGTGGCAGGTCGATTGATTTTGCTTAGAGGCTAAGCAGATGGCCTAAAGAGGCGCGAGCCACCTCGTGATGGAAAGGGGTGTATTGTCCCTTTCAATTTGAACGTGGCCAATTCTCCATCCATTGTTGATATGTGGCATTCATATAAGATGTTGTGTAACAATATGGGCATCTAATAAGATGATTTTGGTGTTACTTGAGGAAGGTGTTTTGTGTGCTTGACTCAGGTTTGACCCGTGTGAGTCGGGATTTGAATTTCGAGTCGGTTTTTGGCCCGGTGTCGATTTTAACTCTAATTAGGGTCATTTTAATGGAAATGACATGATAAAAACATTCATGGCATTATTTTCGACGTTTGGGATTTAGGTTGACTCGGTTTGACTCAGGTTGACTCGAGTTGCGGGTTTTTGAGTCGGTTTTAGGTCCGAAGACGGTTTTAACTCTAAATAGTGTTATTTTAATGCAAATGAAGTTAGAAAACTATTTTTGAAATCATTTTTCATATTCGAGTAGTGTATTAAACCGTCTCATGCATAGCCAATCCACGCACGCATATCAAAAACACGTTATAGTCTGATCATCATCGGGTGGTTTTTGGAAGGTGCAGATACTGGGTTATCTACAAGTACTAATTGTTTATAATTCAACGGTTTAGTTAAGTCGGCGATAAATGAGTTGTGTTTTTAAACTAGTAAACTAAACTAATTAAGATAAAATGCAATTGAACTAATAAAGGAAAAAGAGCAAGTGAAATTAAAAGTTGTGATTCAATGATAGGAAAGGCCTAGGACCCGATTTCCCCACCAACAATTCTAGTTTACTATCATGATTCCCTTTTGTTTAGCTATTGGGGTGATACATAAGGAGGAGATGACTCTAATTCGCCTAATACCCCCCTCTCGGGTTCGCATTAGGACACTAGTTTTCCCAACCCCCTCCCTTTCAGTATCTCCTAAGTCCACTAAGCTCTCATCGTTTTCCGGGTCATCCAACTTCTTCTCTCGAAGGTCGAATTCAAACACTAGTCTAGAGGTGCCCTCCCTTGATTCTCCCTTTCAGTCTCAACCTAGGTTAGCAATAGGTCCAATTCTTGGGTACCCGGTTCCCAACCTAACCAACTCTCGTTGGTGGACAAACGTCACAAACCAACATTACCCACAATTGACCAAATCATCAAAACAATCCTCTATCCTACCCTTAATAATCCCCAACAACTATTTTATGGGAATCAATTAAATAAACCACTCATGTTGGGGTTAAATCAAGTCCTAGTTAAAGGACTACTCACTAATCATAGTTATTAAGGCAAAATAATTGATAAAGATGGATACTTTAACCATGGACATGATGTAAAATTGATTACTACTATTAAACATGCAATTAATTGTGTAAAAGGGGATTATCAACTAATTAAACTAAGATTTGGGTAGGAGAATGTAAAAAGGAATAAACTTTGTCACAACTAATCAAAGGTTCTAACTTTACTATAGCAACAACACCAAACAACATGAACAAGATGAACAAGAAAGAGAAAATTCTATCCTAACAACAAATGAAAGGAATTCAAGCACAAATTACCAATTTTTTTAAAGAAAGAGTAAATGTAAACAATTGAATAAAAAGGAAATGGAAGGAATTGTAAAATACCAACTATGAGGAATTGCAAGAACAATGGAGAAACAAAGAAGAAAATTTGGTGGAATAATGCTTAAAACTTTGTAAATTGATAAGGAATTGTCACAAATTACAAAGATGATGAGTTCTCGTCTTCTTTCTCTCTTAAGTCTCTCTCAAATCTTGGTTAAATTGCTAATTTTTTGGAATATATATATATATATATATATATATATATATATATATATATATATATATATATATATATATATATATATATATATATATATATATATATATATATATATATATATATATAGATTTATATATATGAAGTACAAAAAGGTAGGAGAAAATACAAGAAGGAGCGTAGCTTGCCGCCGAGAGGCATAATTATACCCGGTCGGGTAAAAAGATGCCCGATCGGGTAAAACTTTGCCCGGTCGGGTAAAACTTTGCCCCTCAATTGCAATACATGAAAAATCGCTATGAAATGTAGAAAATGGCTAACTGGCATAGGTTCACCCCTCCTCGACATGCTCCATAAGACCTCTTTCTTCCTCTTTCGTGCCAAATCCATTCCGATTTCCGTCCCTCTTATATCCTCAAGCATAGTACCTACAAAAGGGCTTGTAAGTACGGGAAAAATTGCTCAAAACATGACTTAAGCTAAGCATGAGGGAAATGACTCGGACTAAGCTAAAACTAACTAAATGAGCTCATAATGCTTGTTTTATTGTGACAAAAACGGGTCCGGGACATCAAAATATGGGGGGTAAATGGTGTTATCACCCATCAATTGCATAATCCCAAAACAAGTTAAAAGCATAATGATTCAAAACCCGAAACAACATGGGCATAAGGAATAATGCAATAACATGGATGCGATTTATATGACGGCGTAGCATGAATGACTTCTAATGAACTTTTCGGCCCTTGCATGATCTTTTTGATTTTGGACTCTCACGATTCACTCAATACTCATTATATATGAAAGGATTTTTATGTGAGTAGCACTCACCTATTCTCGACTCATGAGAGTGTTCCCGAAATCTAATATGGTAGTCAATTCAAATCACAAGTGAAAAACAATCAAAATGTAAGCATGTAAAAGAAGCCAAATGTGAAGAAGGTAACTTTGTAATGGGTAAGAAAGGGGAACATATGAATTATGGTTATGTAGAGCTAAGTCAAGCTAGCAACAACCAAATTAAAGGATGCTCAATCCCAAAACTAAACCCAAAATTTCAATGCAAAACATATGAATATTCTCCAAAAGATGATAATAAAACATGAGAATTTTCTTAATTTCACTTCTTCTTCTTTTTGTCAATACAATTCATATTTTTTTTTCTTTTCCATTCTTTTCTTTCCACATCTTTTCTTTCTTTCTTTCATCATTTTTTATTTTCTTTTTCACAACTCCTTTTTCACTTCTTTTCTTTCATTAACCAATTTCGAAAAATAGCAAATCCGGCATAACCAAGCTCACAACGACCAAAAATTAAGTATATCCCAAATGAGCACCCTAACACCAATGACATAGGTACTAGCTTAACAAGGTAGGCAAGTATAATGTAGCTAAATAAAATGTAAACATGTGTAAGGAGGGGCTAGAAATGGGCAACAAAGTCTATGTGAATGGCTTCAAATGCAAGCATATAATGAAAGTAATGCTCATAAAAGATGAAATAAAAACCATACTTGTGCGTTATTGATATAACACACACCATAACAAGACCTACACTCACCTAAGTGAGACCGAAAAAGATGTACCGATCCAAGGAGGCTCTACCTTGCCATTTTGTGGCTTGCCAAAGTCAAGATCAAGCCTATTTGGTTCAATCTTCCACGTACTATGTCAAGACATCCCCTTGAAGCAAATTTCCCATCAAATAAGAGTGAATCATTAGTTAATAAGCTATCATTTAGGATAAGCAAGAGGGTATAAACACAATTTTCATGACAATAAACAAAAAGCAACACAATTTTCTCAGAATTTTCAGATTTTCTACAATGCTAGCTACACTAAAAATGCAAATGCAATCCCCCACCCCCACCCCAAGCTAAACACAAAATTGTCCTCAATGTGCCAACATATAAAGCATCCAACGAAACCGTTAAAACGGCTCAAAGCACATAAACAAGAAAGACAAGAGGTTATATTTAATGGGTTGCGAGATATTAAACTAAAATACAAAGGAAAGAATACTTACTAGACTAGCTAGCCTCCCCCCAAGCTAGTATGTATACGGGGGACTCTTCTATTCATCAAATATTTAAGAAAGGGAATCTCGAAATTTGATGAAGGAAATGATGTTTGCAAGTGATTTAAGGTGAAGAAAATGATGAAGAATAGAGAGAGAGAGAGAGAGAGAGAGAGAGAGAGAGAGAGAGAGAGAGAGAGAGAGAGAGAGAGTAGAAGAAGTGTACCGTCGAAAAATATGAGCATAGGATAGATTGTGCCTTATCCCCTGTAACAATTAAAAGAAAAAAATCGTAGAAAATTGCGTCCCCGATCGGGGTTGACCTGTTTTATGCTTTGACTTTCCTCTACTCCGTATTATTTTAATTCCATCCCGTTTTTGAAAGTTTCATCCCCGAACGGGGTTTCTTTCATGGGGACGTGTGAATAACCTCTTTGAGCCTTCTTTTCTTCATCCTTCATCAATAAATCACAAAACAAAACACCGTCAAGTCTAGTAATTTTATTTCTAAATCTATGAAAACATTAAATTTGCGAAAAATTAAAAACAAATGCAAATAAAAGCTTGGGCTGCCTTCCAAAAAGCGCTGGTTTAACGTCCCGCACGATGTAAGAAGCTTCATTTGATCAATCTTTCTCCACGAGCTCACTACCTTCCAAGCTTCCTTTCATAGCATTTTTCACATTTTTTATCCGCTTTAAGCTCTTCCATGAATATCCTTTCTTAGCACTCTTAACATTAGTGCTCTTAAAATCATTATCTGCAAAACAATCAACACAAATATCGACCTTTAGCGGATCCGTTAGTAAGGATCAAGGTATAGAAGAAACAAGAATAGAGTCCGCAGTGTTAAGTAAATAACAAGACTCTTGTGACATTGGGCTCTTAAAGGTGTTGTTTTTGCTAAAGGTAATCCGGTTATTGTCCACTTCTAGAGTCAACTTCCCATTTTTTACATCAATTAACGCGCCCACGGTGTGCAAAAATGGCCTACCCAATATAATTGGGGTTTGTGAGTCCTCGGCCATATCAAGTATGAGGAAGTCAACGGGTATGAAAAACTTATCAACTTTAACGGACACATCTTCTAAGACACCTAAAGGTTGCTTTAAAGAACAGTTCACCATTTGTAAAGTAATATTAGTGCATTTTAAAGCACTCATATTAAGTTTTTAACAAATGGAATAGGGCATGACGCTTACACTAGCACCTAGGTCGCAAAGGGCCTTATCAATGGTATATGTGCCTATAGTGCAAGGAATAGAATAGCTACCGGGATCCTTAAGTTTCGGGGGAGACTTATTTTGTAAGAGTGCACTACACTCTTCGGTGAAAGCAATGGTCTCGACCTCATTGAAGGATCGCTTCTTTGAGAGAATTTTTTTCATGAATTTTGAGTAAGAAGGGACTTGGTTAAGTAATTCAATAAAGGGTTTTTTGATAACTGCTACCATAGGTAAACCACTTTTTGAGAACTGCTACCAAGGTAAAAAAAAGTTTGAAAACTGCTACCATAATCTTTGGTTCGGTTAAAAATCAGTACCAACTAACCCCGAAGCACATTTTTTCACTTGAAAAGACTAAAATGCCCCTTCTTTAACCTTCCCCCCTTTCTTACCCAGTCATAAAACACATTTAATCTACATTACAACTTAACACTCATACTCACTCTATCAAATTAACCTTCATCACTCAATTTTTTCCATCTTCATCCCTCAAACTCAATCAAATTAACCAACTCATTTGAAGAATTTAATCTAACAAAATTCACCTTCATCACTTACCTTGGTTTTCCTGGAAAAGCCCTTTGTGGCATTTTTAACTCATTGTAAGGTTTGCTATCCATCCTTATTTACTCTTTATTCTTAATTTACCTTTAATTTAGTAGTACAAAATTAAGAAAGTTCATTGATTTCCTAAGCATGGCAGTGACTTCCTCAAGCTTCTGATTTTGTTCCAAGTGTGTATTCTCGCACTTAATCATCATCAACTCACAATCTAGTACTTTACCTTCTTCTCCAACATCAAATAATTAATTGTATTTCTTTGCCACTCTATTTGTTCTTCATCATATTATCTAAAATATCCACAACCAAGAGTTGAATTTGGTTTTGAAAACTTGCAATTAATAAATCTTCTCCTAGGATTCTCTTGTGTCCATGACTTCAATAAATCTACTGGAACGCCACATCCACACTAACTCCCCCTGTAATTGGACCCAAAATAGGAACCCGAAGACATTGTTGCACGATTCAAATAACCAAAACCCAGATTTCACAACCCTAATTTGAAAACAAATGAGAGATTTAACATAAATTAATGGATTAGAAGAGAGACAATGAATGAATTGAAGGCAATGTTACCTGACATGATAGATTCAAAGAGAAAGAATGAATGAATATATTCAAATAGAGGGAATGAATGAAGAGATTTGAAGAGAGATTAATGGAGTAGAAGAGTGTAAGAAATTAGGATGAGAGTAATATTATAAAGATGAGGGAAGGGTAAAATAGGAATAGAAATAATGACTTAATCTAAAGATTTAAAATGAATGGCTGAGATTCATTTTAATTGAGCTTTGGGGTTAATTGGTACTGATTTTTAACCTAACCAAGGATTATGGCAGCAGTTTTCAAACTTTTTTTACCTTGGTAGCAGTTCTCAAAAAGTGGTTTACCTGTGGTAGCAGTTATCAAAAAACCCTTCAATAAATGGTACAGTAACTTGCAAATTCTTAACAACTTTCAAGAATTTACCGAACTTACTCTCCTTCATGTTCTTTTCTAGGCGGCGGGGAAATGGCACTTGAATTTTAACAACTTCCTTTGGAGGAGCATCCTCCACATCTTTATCCTTCTGAACCACAATATGATCATCCACCTTCTTTGAAATGGCATGACCTTCCATAGGATTAGGAGAGATCTCCTTCGCAACAAGCACCTCTCCACTTTCGTTAGACATAGGGGGATCATCATCCTTGGTACCAAGCTTACTTTTTTTCTTAAACATTGCCAAGCGGTGAGGGAATGGCACTTGAATCTTAATGGGAGGCTCTTCACTAGCCTTCTTTTTGCCACTTCCCCAAAGCTTGGCTCTTTACTTACCACCTCATCATCCAAAGTCACAAATGGCTCATCATAACTCTTACCACTCCTCAATTGAATGGCATTAACCGTCTCATGTGGTTGCTCACCTTGGGGTGGTAGTTGACTTGTCTTCCTTTGAGAGCTAGATATGGCTAGTTGAGCCATTTGCTGCTCTAGCATTTTGATTGCGGCATTTTGAGCTTGGTCACTCTTTTGATTTTGATCCACCAACTCGGTTTGAGCCTTAAACATTTGCATCATCAAGGCTTTTAGTTTGTTCCCCCCTTGTTTATTTTGTTGGACATTTTGGGGTGGTGGACCTTGGTTTGGTTGGAAATTTTTTTGCGGTGGCCTTTGTTGTTGGTTTTGATTTTGATAGCACGGTGGATAATTGTACCTTTTTTTTTTGGAACATACGCATTTTGTTGTTGTTGAGGTTGAGGCACAAAAGTTTGTTGTGGTTGAGGGTTAAGCACATTGTTGCTTTTGTAAGACAAGTTCGGGTCAAATTTTATGTTCGGGTTATAAGTATTTGAAAATGTATCCGGATAAAATGAACTTTGTCTAAAACGTTGAAAAGCATTTACCTCCTCAATAGTAGCTTGGCAATGAGCAGTGTAATGACCCGCACCTCTGCAACCTTTGCAAACAACAATTTGACTAGTAGAGGACACGGCATTGACTTGTTGAAAAGAGGAAACCCTATTTTGAGCCTCCGATTTTTCTTGGAGAAATAAAATTTGAGCTTTCAAAATGGTAGTATCGGAAGGTTCCTCTTTACCTTTGATTGATGTACTCCGGGAATTGGCATATTGGGCATCATGGATCGCCATGGTCAATCGTGGCATGAGCAATGTCGGTGTCAATTTCATTAAACCGCCCATTGTTAGAGGAATCAAGAATTCTTCGGGACACTGCACAACATCCATTGTAGAATGTTAAAGCTAGGAACCAAGCATCCAACCTATGATGTGGGAATTACCTTTGCAACTCTTTGTACCTTTCCCAAGCTTCATATAAACTCTCTAGAGATTGTTGACGGAATCCCGTGATTTGGCTCCTCAAGGTTTGAGTTTTCTCCGGTGGAAAAAACTTTTGATAGAAAGCAAGAGCCAAAGTTTTCCAATTGGTGATTCCTATGGCGGTGCGATCAAGGCTATTGATCCATAATTTTGCCTTGTCCTTCAAAGAGAAAGGGAAAAGTATCTCCCTTATTTGAGCTTGAGTGACTCCCATTTGCCTAATCATGGAGCAATAGTCACAAAAATTTTGCACATGCAAATTGGGATCCTCCAAAGGACTTCCCCCAAATTGCTTCCTCTCCACAAGGCTAATAAAAGCCGGTTTGATCTCGAACTCCAGGGTGGTAATTTGGGTAGTAGTGATACTCGCCGGGAGCATAGCTGCGGTGGGCTTGGAATGATCGGAAAGTTTCACCATCTTTTTGATTGGAGATGGTGGTGGTGGTGGAGATGATGAACTAGAAACTTCCTTCTCCTAAAAAGCTTAAAGCTCATCTAATTAATACTTTCTTGCACTTTCAATTTGTACGGGAAAAGTGGCCTCTTTAATTTCTTTCAAAAAGCGCCGTCTTCTACGCAAGGTTTTCTTGGGCTCGGAATCAGGTGAAAACAATTCTCCAATGCAATGCGAGAAGACCTGGGCATAGGATAACAATCTCAAGAAATTTGTAAGCAACGGTCTTAAGGAACAAGTGTTCCTCAAGACAAAAGAAAATAATATAGAAATCAACAATTCTAAACGCAATAAAACCATGCTCCCTGGCAACGGCACCAAAATTTGATAGGCTTGTCGTTTACCTAATCAAAGATAAAATTCCCTAGACACAAATGAATGTAGTACAAGGGGTCGAACACAAGGATACGGGAATTGTGCTATTAAATGCTATGAATAGAATTCTATCAAGGTCGATTACGGTTGGTTGTTTGGTTGGTTTGATAACTTGTAAATAAAATGATGTAAATATATATATGATAAAAGAGTCTAGGGGAGTCGGGTCACACATGCAATTGTATATAGATGTTCATGTTAAACTCGGAATAAATAACATTGTTAATTGTTTAGGTCTTATGACAACCACCTCTCGGCCTTATTATCAACCATAGGTCGGGTCTTAGAGAACTCTCATTATGACTAGGTCGTCCTACTAACACATGCTTAGTCTAATTCGATTATGTCAAACTGTGGACGCGGGCCACGGGGGCGCTTGGGAAACAAGCGTTTGCATTTGTGGAGTCGCCACCAATTTATTGTGGAAAATTGGAAACCGTTCGAATACCTCGTGTCATGTCAAGACACTAAGTAGTGACATGAACATTAAGCACTCGTTACCCTTAGCATTCTATGTCTAGAATGACTCTCGTGGATACCAATGAACACGGATGTTCACAGAGATCTGGAGTAAGGGGTGAGGGTACATATTAGGAAGCTATTTTGATCGAACACCTAATCCCGCCCGCCTCGATAGCGGCTTCTACTAATGATTAGGGAAATTATATATACTTGATATATTGTCGATTATATGCATGCAATGCAACATCCAAGTTTTGATCCTAACATGTGAAGAATTAGACTAAGTTGGTGAACAAGTAATTTATCACACAAGTGGGTCGAAATAGGGATTTAGATTCAATTACATGTGAAGACATACAAACAATGCGATAAAACAAATACAATAATAAATACAATAATTACAACGGATTAATGATTTATGTCGAAAATACCTTTAAAAACGGATAATTTGAGAAAGGAAAGAATAAAGGAAATAAACGAACAGATTATTAATGATAATACGAATAATAGTAGATTAATACGTAAACAAATTAAACTAGGTCAAGGCGAAAGGAGTTCGAGAGATGAATCAACTGAACAGCAAAGAAAGTCTGCGCCCTCTGGAGAGGCGCAGCGATTCTTTGCGTCTGTTCCAAGGCTGAGTTCTGGCTGTGAAGCCGGAATTGCAAATCGTTAATATTCGTGGGTGAATTTAATGATGATTATGTTATATGACTCGGATGATAGTGATTTAATAGATTAATTACATGCGACTAAAGGTCATGAAAACAATAAACATGGATGAAACCGATTAAACGAATTAATTACAAGGTTAAAAAGGGTTAATTAACAAATTGAACAAACTAACTAATTAGGTTAAATATAATGAATTAATGATGAACTAATAATGATAAACAGGTAAGAATATATCAAAGGTCGAATTCCAGAAACTCAATATGAATGAATCGAATTTCTACAACCCGGTTTGACCTTAATGACGAAAATCCGCAAATATTGGTTATTTGGGATTTGAGTCGGGATTTAATGATGAGTTATATGTTAACAATGATTAATAATATGTTAAAGTTATTATACTTAAAATTATCGTGTAAAAGAAACAATGAATAATTGAAAACGGAACAAAACGATCGAATTATCAAAAGACGAAGGAAGAAGAAAGGAAGCAGGAACTGCGGCAGCCTCACGAAGAGGCGCAGCAGGTGCTGCGTCCCTTCGAAGAGGCGCAGCAGTTGTTGTGTCCTTTTTCGATGTCTGTCTCCTGATAATACGTAAAAAAAGGGTTTTAAACATGGTTTTACAAATCGGTTTTTAGAAGTACTTTCGACATAAACCTTACATGATGATTACAAAAAGTAAATAACAATAAATAAAGAAGGATTTACACCCTCAGACTTACATGTTTGACGAAAACGAGATGAACTAAGTTTACGATTTAGTGATGCTCGACTCAAATGTAACGAAAGTGCCCTCGTAAGAGGAAAACGATTAAGATTTATTAAGTTGATTATTGTAGAGTTGGCAAATTGGTCGGTCATGCAAACGAGGCTGGTACTCAGAAGGATCCGAGCTTACGTGGTCGAAAGTTCAAGCACGTAGACGCCAAAAAGTAAGAACGTGGCCTAGAATGCAAAGGGAGAAGAGAAGGGCGGACACTCGCGTGAGGAATATAAGGAGCGAAGGCTCCTATTTATACTAATCCCGTGGAGGAATTAGGGTTTTCGGAGAGACTTTGGAAGTGAATCTCGAAAAGATATGAAAAGATACGAAAAATACGCAGAAAAGGACCTGGGAAGAGGCGCAGCAGGCACTGCGTCTCTTAGAAGAGGCGCAGCAGCTGCTGCGTCTGTTCCCAGGTGGTTTCCTCCTGCGGAAGAAAGATTTCCGTATTTAGTTTATGGAATAACGGATTAATCTTATTTTCCTTAATATTTTGTATGAATATTACGGGAAATTCTTTACCAAAGATTAAAAGATTGTGAAATATGGAATAGAAGTATCTGGAACATTCCAGAACATTCTGACTCGGGATTTAGCGGTTGTCAGAAAATGAAGACGGTTTTAGGCCCGGACTCCAAATGTACTCTAATTACTGTCAAAACGACCGTATCGGTGCGTAGATGACAATTAAGAGGTAGACATTAGTGTTTGAGCAATCACTTGATGATAAACTTACGAACTGTCACAAATCGTTCCACGTACCAAACATGCGGCCCAATCATCACCGGGTGGTTTGCGGGAGGTGCAGAAATGAGGTATCTACAGAGCCCCCACTTTGACTGAGGCTTGGACAACGCGAAAGTCAAAGTATAGCCATCAGGTCAATCAAAGATTACAACCTGACGACTATGGCGACGCGAGGCGGCTCAAGGGGTCTGAACCAAGGACCTGTCGTCGGGAACAGTTTAAAGTCTGTCGACTATCGGGGAGGGTCGTTTAAAGTCCATTAGACTACGTGAGGAAGCTCGCCAGCCATAAGAAGAGACCATACCTGAAACTTCTTTCTCGAGATGCTTCCGGGGTTGCATAGGAGCTAAGGGGTAAGCGTGGGAGCTAAAGGATAAGCGTAAGAGCTAAAGGATAGGACCTAAAAGATAAGTAAGGATTGTGCTAGGGTGTGGGATCCCAAGGGAAAGCATCAATGGGAAGGAGGCCAAAATATAATTTCAACCTGAGGGATAACTAAGGCTTGAGTGTAAGAACTCTACGGTCTGGGAACTTCTGGAGAACGACACCTTTATCGCACTCCGTAGGGAAACAAGAAATATCGTGGGTAGCAGGACACGGGCGAGAACTGCTGGGAGAAATCTGCTTGGGTCGTCTTCAAACAAACTTCAGAAGGACGATTGTATGTCGTGAACTCTCGTTGGGGAAACCTTATCGGGAATTCATCTCCATGTCTCGAGAGGGATTGTCTATCCGCTTACTCTCGCTGGGGGAAAATAATGAGGGCGTGTCGAAACACCTGTCGGGTAATACCTGCTCGTTGTGACAAACAAGGTCTTGGAAGCAGTAAATAATGTATGATAGTCTGCAATTAGCTTAGAAATGCAGGACTGAGCGAAGAATAATCGTCAAACGGACCAGAAAAGAAATAAATGGCATCGGGGAAGAGGCGCACCAAATATGGGCCCAGAAATAACGAATTCATAACGATTTTTTGAAAATTCGTATGAAGGGAAGTTTAGGAAGAGGCGCAGAAAGAGCTGCATCTCTTGGAAGAGGCGCAGCACCTGCTGCGTCTATTCCTGAGGGTGTCTTTCCTGCGTAAAAACGCGATGAAACAGGGGTTCATTTCATTTGTTTCGAAACACAATTCCTCAATTTCTCTCTCAAATCTCAACCATTTCCATCAAAATTTGATCCAAAAGCTTGCATTTGCCATGACTAATCGAGGTATGTATATCATTCTTGCATTAATCTTCTATAATGGACGAATTGGATCGACAAAATTTAGGGTTTTCAACCCTAAAATGTCGAAAATTTGGGGCTTTTCCCCCAAATGATCTTGCCTAGTAAAATTGACCTTGTAGATGGCTAATTGGTAGTATAAGGATCATAACCATGTATTTGTTTCGAATTTTCGTTGAGTTTTGGGCATTTGAGTGAAATTGTGACGGTTTCACAGCTAAACCGTAAATTGCTTCGAAAGTAGCCTTAGGATTGCCCGTTTGCGATGAAACTTGACATTTGGAATCCTTGGATGATGGGTAAACTTCCTACCATCTCGTAATTTTGGTTTGTGACGGCTTTTTCAGGACACTTTTCTAGTGCATAATCGCCATTATAACGAAATGCTGTCGAAATTTCGACTCGAACCCATGACTAGGCTTCAACTTAGGCTTGACTTAACCCAAATTACCACATGAGTGATCGGGTTTGTGGGAATACGGCCAAAGATGGCGAGAAAAGAACGACTTCGGGGCTTCTAAAGCTCGAAAATCCCCTAACCAAGGCTTGTCGTCACTTGACGCGGCCTACAATTACTTTAACGTTGCAGGTGATGAGGCTTCTACTTCTGGGAGAGCTCCCATTGACATAGACACAGTCGTCGACGCTTCTCGTGCTCTCGAGGAAGCAGTTGCTGAGGACGAGGTGGAGGAGGAGGAGGCCCCGAGGCGGGCCAACGTTGGGCGAGGCGGTCGTCAGCTGAGGGGATCACCTGTGTGGGCTAATACCTGGGACAGCAGGCACTTGCTTTGGGCTGCGGAGGGGCACCTGTCCTATAGGACGGTGAAGAGCTTGGTAATCTTGGATTCATTACTCATCATTCATCTTCTTTCATTTCATTTGCTCATATCGTTTCCAATTTCATTCAAGCTAAAGATAGCTTTTGCCTCAAATCACAATAGGAGGCAGGGAACATTAGATCGTTCTCGGGCTACACGACGGCGATGGAGTGCTACGAGAGGCTGTCGATAGAGGAGCGAGCCATGATCGAGCGGGGAGCATTCGGCGCCCTGGTGCAGGCTTGGAGGGATATCGCGAAGAGGAAGCTGCGGGCTAACCTTAGCCTGGTCCGCGCTTTCTTGGACCAATTCTGGGATACGACTTCCACTTTTCACGTTGGAGGACTACGGCATGATCTCTGGTCTGCCGTGTGGGACCGAGGAGATGGAGTGGCCGGAGACGGCCATGAGGGTGGACTCGGCCGAGGCTAGGAGGTTGATCGACTGGAACTTGGCGCCGAAGGCTGCTGCAGTGCCTGGTTTGGTGCCTAGTTCTTATATCTGAGACTACTTTGCGGGGAAGACCCCGGCGTCGATGGTGATTGACGGGAGGGAGACGGCTCCTCCTCCTTGTACAGCTGAGCAGAGGGCCCGTTTGTGGCTTTGGTGGTTTCTATCTTCGATCTACCTCGAAGACAAGGGAGAGAGGTTGTCGACGAAGCTTCTTCCCTTCCTTTCTGACCTGAGCTCCCTAGGACGTTGGGGACCGGTCATCGGTTTTTGCAGTCCTCATCCGCTTCATGATGGCCATGGTTCGTCCGGAGTTGATGGAGAAGGGGACTTCTCCTGGTGCTGTCGGCCCTGGACTACTGTTGGAGGTATGAACCTTTATTCAGACTAAAATCACTTCTTTTCTTCATCGAATTACGAAAGATCGTTATTGACTATCTTGCTTCACAGGCGTGGGTGTACTCCTACTATCCGAGCCTCTCGCCCAAGAGGACGGAGCCGCTGGAGAAGGCCTATCCCGTTGTGAGGGATTGGGTGATGTGTCGCACGAGGAGCGAGCGTTCCTCTCACGGTGTCTACCGGCGGGACGTGAACGCTCTTCAGCTGGATAGCGTGAGCATCTCACTTATATTCGTTTTGCTTCTTTATTACTTTTTACCGATCATAAGAATGATTTCTTGCTTGTCTTTTCCCAGTGGGTGCCCAGGCCTTGGGCGGAGTACGCTAGCGCTCCTCCTTTCGTGGCTGAGGTCCTTCGACCTAGGAGCTCGAGCCGGTTGCTGCTGAGGACATCGATGGGTCCTGTGTGGTACTTGGGCGAGCGCTTGGCTCGTCAGTGCTCTCGGGATATCTTGACGGTTCCCATCGATCCTCCTAGGACGATGTTCAGGGAGCCTTCTGAGGCTGAGAGGGAGGCTGACATGGCTGGCGTTGGTGGTGACGCTCTTCTGCTTCCTGGTGAGGATTACTCGATGTTCCTCTACGGGAGGTTGGCGTACTGGCCGGTTGTGGTGAGCATTTACTCTCCTTATGACCATTTCGAAAGCATGATGAATGATCATCGATTTAATGGCAATCCTTTGTCTTTGCAGGAGGTTGAGGCGGCGGGCATTGAGTCCCCAGAGTACCCCGAGACCCTCGAGTACACTGACGCGACCGGGAGGATGACGATCTCCGAGCTGCGTGACTTTGACGTGGCTGTGACGGATGCTGGCTTGGACGATTGGCAGCATTTGATTCGGATGGTGAGCCTCTAATTTTTATGATTTTTGTGTAAGAACACATTTGATTGAACTTATCCAATTATTGAGAAACTCTTTTATTTGAAAATGCAGGTTGCGCCGTCTCGGTTTGTGGCGTTATGGAGGGTAGCCAATCGGATGCGAGCTACTGCCGTCGAGGCACTTGTCGGCGGTCGAGGTCGTCAGGTATGAACCTTTCGTCTATTTCATTTTTGAATTTTCTAGCTTTCTTATAATTGCCTTAAATGATTGACATGAGCCAATTGTTGTTTGCAGAGGGAGCGCGAGCTGGAGCGAGAGTTGGCACAGTCTCGGGAGGAGACAGCTCGTTTGCTGAGGGAGGTCGAGGCTCGCGACGCCGAGATTGCTGCTCTCGAGGCGAGAGTTGCGGAGTTAGGCGGCGATCGGCAGTAGTTTTTGTTGTCTTTATTTGTTTTTTGTTAGCTGTATCTTGCACATTTGTACATTTTAGGATCTACATTTTGGACATTTTGGACTTTGCTTGGGGCTCGAGCCCCCAGTTTGTTGTACATATCCCTCTTTTGGTTGTATATACGACGGCCTGAGTGCCTTCGCTGCTGGGTTGCGTTGTTTGTTCCTGCAGGTTAGCTTTGAACAGGTTTGGTAGATGACGGTTTACACCGTCATGCTGCCGAAATTTACATAGAAATCACATAGAACATATATGCATACATATGGCCTAAATTAGCGCAAAACAATGACTCAAAAATGCAAAAATGCAAAAAGTTGGTCGGAAATGACCGGACGGTAGGGAGGGTTTTACTCGAAAATGTGAAAATGTAATGCAAAAATTTGGTCGGAAATGACCGGACGGTAGGGAGGGTTTGACTCGAAAATGTGAAAATGTAATGCAAAAATTTGGTCGGAAATGACCGGACGGTAGGGAGGGTTACCCCTTAAAAAAAGGAAAAAATAAAAACATATAAGTTGGAAATGGAGAGTGAAATGATGCCAAGTGTGCTAAAATGACGAAAATGTCGATATCGTCTCGAGATGCGCGTATGCGGAATTAGGAAACACGAAATATGGTAACTTGGACGTATTTACCAAAATAATAACCCGTATGAATAGGAAATTATTCGTTAAGGAATTTAGGAAAGATCCAACGCGGAAAATCACAGAAACCTTGCTGAGGAAGAGGCGCAGCAGGTGCTGCGCCTGTTCCCCGGTGTATCCATCCTGGCGGATTTTAGGAAACAGATTTTAGTATAAATAAAAACGTCGATAGAGGTTTTATTCACACAATTCCTCTGTCTCTTCCTTCGTCTTATTACATAAAATTCTCAAAATAATCCTTCATCATGAATACTTTAGAAATTCGTCTAAAAGAATGGACCAATGAGTTTTCTAGCATGGAGAAGTATGACATGGGTGCCTATAATCTTGGATCGTTGTTGAGTTTGAAGCTTATCAAGGTACTCAAACCATTCCTAGATGCTTGTCTTGATTATTGGGACCCGAACTATCACGTTTTTGCCTTCCCTGGAGGTGACATTTGCCCATTTCCTGAAGAAATTGCTGCGATTGGTGGGTGTGACCCGGAACACTTGCCCGCTATTCCTTCTACTTCACAAGGGTATAAGAACAAATTTAGAGACTTGCTTGGATTGACCAGAATTGAGGTGGACCGTCTAGTGACCTCGAAAGGAGTGCGAATGTTGGACTTTATTGACCGATTTATTAACAAGGCCGACCCCACCATCTCTTATGTTGCTAGGCGAAGGGTATTCGGATTTTGCTTGTTACATGTATATGTCCTTCAAGGGCACGTTGATGAGGATTTGAGAGGTGATCCCCGTCTCCTGGGCCTAGTTGAGCAAATAGAACTGCGCAGGAGCCCAGCCTGTTTATGTTTAGGAGAGATCCTATTGGGTTTGGATAATAGGAAAGCCAATCGTGACCTACCTTATTTGGGAAGTCCCATTATCTTGCAGGTAAAGAATTTCTTCTCTTCCTTTTTTTTGTTTTCTTTTTCGTTTTTTTTTTTTTTTTGACACCTGCTTTTTGGTAGGTTTGGCTTATGGAGCGTCTTCGATTGATCGAGCCCCCGGTTAATGTTCCTGCCTATCATGCTCGCTCAATTGCTATGAGGACTAGGCTCTACATGGTGGACTTCACTCGAGTCTGCAATTATTAGGAAAAAAAATTGAAGAGTGATGACGGTCCCTTGACTAGATGGATCGTACCATGGTGGCATCTCAAATCTGTCACTAGAGTGTCTTCCTTGGATCCTATCCGATCTATGCGCATTCCTGGCTTGGAATTCATGGTATGCATCTTCCCGGAGAGGCTGATGAGACATGTTGGACTGAAGCAAACAATCCCGAAGCTTGACACTGTCCCGCAGACTGCCGTGGCGCTTACTACTGAGAGTCGAAGAGAGTGGGCCATTAAATGGGCTCAAAGAAATGTATGGTTCTTGAATTTTTCTGTTAGTGCTTTATGGGTGTCGGACTCTTATCTGCGGTGGAGGAAAGCAACTACTCCAGAGGAGCGTGAGAGATTGAGGAAGCGCGAGCCCGTTGACTATA